>NC_074716.1:30899012-31099012 GCF_947242115.1 Biomphalaria glabrata
TCAGGGATTACCAAGAGATGTCACGCATAAATATCCACACGCTATGGATGCCACTCTGCTGTTGTTATAGGAGATGCCATGACATTTAACGCTGCGTCTCATTTCTTCGTTTATTTTAGCCTCCACTACGTTGAATAACGAATGGTCATTTTCGGGTGGTATGGTATCAGTTGGACAAGTCCTATTGTCCTAAGCGAAACATTGTGGGGGCTATCCGCAAATAGCTGAACTCACCAGTTCTTAAATTGAACGAATACGTCCCTGACTTCTCATTACAGTCACAGTGAGATGCAACTCATGGCACGTTTACGATGGACCATGCCATTTAGAGATTCTGGTCACTCACTCACACTTAAAAGGTGAATTTAAGTTCACTATAGGACCTACCACATTGTACCCCTGTTTCTGGCAAGACTTACAACAAAAGTTAAGTGTGTTAAATTGGTGACAGCATGTCTTTTTATGGGAGCACAGATAGGACAACAACAATGTAAGAAAATACTAAAGAAAAACAAGTTAACACAGAGAGTTTGTTTTTTTGATATTTTGATTTTTAGTTATTTTTGATTTATCAAAAAAGAAATTAGGCATGACATAGAGATAATAGTGAATCACAATTATTAGAAGTCCAATTGAAACGCGCTTCTTTTGGTTTCATCAGATCTAGTTGAACATTATTTTGTAAAACTTAATTCCTTATATTTGGCATTTTCTTTAATATGAACATAAGATTTTCCATATACTTGAAACGGGGTGGGGTTAAAGGGGCTACATAAAGGGTTATCTAACCTCAACCAAAAAAGAAGGAATGTGAGTGAAGTTGACTGATCGCTTTGATATGTAGTTATATTTGTAAACAGTTTTACGACTTGAATTTGAACTCAAAGGCTTACGCCTAGTCAAGCCAATACACTAACCAGTATGCTAGTGAAGTGCTTATGAAAATAGAAGCTATCTGTCGTTAGTTTCGAACTTGTAAGCAACGAGCTAATTCTCTTTACAAAGTCACAAATTCAACTAATACCATACAAATTTCGTACCCATGTTCGATACCAAACAAAAAAATAATTAATTAATTAATAGTTAATTGACTAGTTTTTTTTTAAATTGATTCTTGTTTTGTCAGGTAGAAAAAATAATTAGCAAAATTTCAACTTGATCCGAGATTGGGTGTGGGAGAAATAACGTGTACAAAAACTGTACCAGTAAGACAGACAGAAAGACAGACAGCGATACAGACAAACAGACAGACAGACAGACAGAGAGAGTGAGTTGATATAAGATTTGTAATTAAAAAGAAACAAACACAATCAAACTCGAATCACGTGACAGTGTTCTACATACTCCATTCGTTCAGGCCTTTTTTTTTTGTGTGTGTGTCTATCAGCAGGAAGCACGATCTCTCTACTAGCAGTTGACCTCTTTTAGGCTGACGTCACATAGAACTTTATTTTTGTATTACAGGGCTTCAGAGCACAAGTAACACCTTGACACATTGATAAATGGTCACATATAATTGATACTTTCCCAACTCTGTGACATTACACGCCAGTCAAGATTTCTTTGAAAATGTTAAGTAGAACCAGGTATCTAGGACTGATATTAAACTCTTTAAAAAAAAATCTATTTATAGGGGAACATTTATTTTATTAGTTAAGCGTACCTGTTTTTTCTTTTTTGTTTTTTGTTTTTTAAATATCTTGACCTTATATTTCCGCCAAGAGGCACTCGGTTAAGAACGTCGATATTCCATTTCCTTTCAACTGCTGGGACAAATTTTTGGAAATGCTCCTTCTTCCCTAATGCATAGAATGTGTTGCTGTAGTCAGCCAGGAAAACTAATGACTTTGCAGAATTTAAGTCATTGTTTAACAAGCATGACTAGATTGACCTAGGGACATGCGTAGGATGTAATCATTTTTTTAAAAGTTATGTACGTATTTTATAAGATATGATAATTGTTCATCCATTTAAAATTTAAATCTGTGAAACTTGTAAGTTAGTTTGACACTATCGGCCTACATACTTAAATAAAGGTCTAGCTCTATCTATTAGCACAAACGCCTTATATCCGACTTCCTAGTACAACAGGGTTATAGCCAAAAGCGTCAATCGGACCGAGACCAAACGTCATAGATGGCCTCAACACTGACCTGCGGGCAGTGGAGACCAATAGCTCGTTGCCACGTCGTACAGATCTGTGACGGCTATTGATCTTCTCTGCCCAAAGGTTGTGACGTTGCAGGTCGGTGTACAGGCTTACTATGACGATTGGTCTCGATCAGACCCGAACCTAGGATTATACTAGAATCCTAGCTAAAACTTCATGTGGCGTAGCGCTAATAACGCGAATGTCATAGGTTCGATCCCCGTACTGAAATTTTGTTTTCTCTCTTTTCTTGCCAATGAAAAATAAAATTGAAATGTTTAGTTTTGTATATAAGTGGAACAAGACGTAGGAACTGATTGTAAATTTAAAAAAAAACATATCGCTTGTTCTGATATGATATTTAGTATTTCTGTTTCATTCATTCTTCGGTGTCTTTTGCCAATGCAAAACGAAACGATTTTTTTTTCTCAGAAACACAGCTGTTGAGGTGTCCCTACCCTTATTGACAAGAGATTATGCGAGAGTGTGTGATGTGTGTGTGTGAATACAAGTGCGAGTGTGAAAGTTTGTGTGGCTGTGTGTTAAAGTTAGAGACTTAAGTTAAAAAGTACTACCAAGAAATGTTATATTTTAGAAACGTGTGCAGGTTTTGGTTTTTGTTTTACATGTCCCGATATCCCTTCAAAATTGAAGATGATTACATACTAGCAAACAAACACATACAAACACTTACACACTAACACTTACATACAAACACTTACATACAAGCCTCCTGCAAAACGGCGCGGGATGTTAGTGGACAAGATTGAAACCTCGGACCATCAGGACGACGGTGCATAGCGTATTCCACTCGGTCAGGCAGCAGGAAACAAGAACAAAAAATATATAAACACTTACACACTAACACTTACATACAAACACTTACATACAAGCCTCCTGCAAAACGGCGCGGGATGTTAGTGGACAAGATTGAAACCTCGGACCATCAGGACGACGGTGCATAGCGTATTCCACTCGGTCAGGCAGCAGGAAACAAGAACAAAAAATATATTTTTATCTTTAATGGAAAAAAAACAAAACTTCAGACATATAAAAAATCATCTAAGTGCTAAATCTGCCAGCGTGCTTTACTGACAATTTATGCATGTCTAAGAACTCATGTAGACTAACGTTAGTTATGATTCGTAACTCTTTGGAGAGAGCTAAGTAGTCCAAATCTCTGCTAAATATCGATGGTGACATTGAGAAATTTTGGAACACTTAAGATGAAATTGTCTGTTGTATTTTAAATCTCTGCATGTAATTACTTCCCTTTGCAACTTCTCATGGGACTAAAGAAGTCAATCCTTGATACACAGCTGCAGTCAAAGGTTGGGCATCTGTAACCACCTGGTGCTGTTGCACTTTCACCCTGCCTTCTACTCCTGGTGTATATTCCATCTGTAACCACCAGGTGCTGTTGCACTTTCACCCTGCCTTCTACTCTTGGTGTATATGCCATCTGTAACCACCAGGTGCTGTTGCACTTTCACCCTCCCTTCTACGCCTGGTGTATATGCCATCTGCAATCCAGAACCCTTCCTGTATGCCTCTACTCCATGTGGATCTATCCAGTGCCACTTTTTCCCAGCTGTTAGTGTCGATTTGAAAAGACTTTATGCAGCATTTGCATATATCAATGACTACTTTGTACAAATACGAACAATTTATGCATTATATTATTATACTGTTGATATATTATACATTATATTATTATACTGTTGATATATTATACATTATATTATTATACTGTTGATATATTATACATTATATTATTATACTGTTGATATATTATACATTATATTATTATACTGTTGATATATTATACATTATATTATTATACTGTTGATATATTATACATTATATTATTATACTGTTGATATATTATACATTATACTTTTCATACATTAGCCTTTTTTGTTTCGGAACAACCAAAAATGTGGTTCAATGAAATTGGTTTCCGGTGTACTGAGTGATTTCTTCTTCAGATCTAACAAGACCATAACCCACAGACCAACCATTGGTTCAGTTACAATTCAGCCCACAGTTTAGTCAGTTTTCTATTAGATTCCTTGAAGATTTCACATTGTCAAAACCTCTTCTAAAATAGTGTATTTTGTAATGCATTAAAACGCTTTATCTTTGTCCACCTCGCCCCCACATTTTTGTTCATGGTATTAGTTCGCTTTAACCTAATTCCCTCAAGGTTTCAACCGTAACTTGGCCTTCTCGTGGTTTGACTTTGTATATCATTTCCATGAACTGTAAAGGTTTGGCGATAAACAGGATGTCAATGAATGGGGCAGTCATGTTCTATGGTAGCTTTGATATTTATATCTTGATCGAGATTAAGATTAAAATAAACTTGTGAAGAATTTCTTTTGTTCTTATAAATCCAAGCTATTACAATCTGTCGGTGAAAATTGTGAAGCAAGTATATTTATGAAATTCTTTTTAAATAGCAAATTTCGCTCTGCCCAGTTTTTACCTTGTAATGGTCAAATTCTTTCTCTTAATGTTTAGTTTCTATCACATAATGGTCAGTTTCTATCACGTAATGCTCAGTTGATATCACGTAACTGCTCACCTTCTAGTAAGAAATTGTCAGTTTCTATCTCGTAATGGTCAGACTTTAAACTTTCTAAACGATTCTCATTTTTTTACAAAGCTTGTATCATCTCACTCTGTCTGTCTGTTTGTCTGTCTGTCTGGTCAAAGGTTAGAACTATTGCAAATAAAATTATATGACTGATTCAAACTAATTGATACTACTACGCTGAATAAGCTTTTTTTTTTTTTTTAAAGTATTTTTTTATATTTTTCTTGTTCTGTTTTGAAATGAGGCTACTAAGTGACAATGAGGCTACTAAGTGACAGATTTCAGTCATTGCTCCACTACTTGGGTTTTACTTACCTTCCGGTAGTTACATAGTGTTATAGTTTTCTCGTTCCCCGCTATATGTAGACAGTTTTGAACTAAAAACAGGTTACGGATACAGTGGTAAGTAAGCGTTATAATCATGAAATTGGCTGTGGCAGATATATTCATTTAAACTGCAATCCTAATAATTGGGATGGTACTTGAATGGCTAGCAAGGAGTGTCAATGGGGATTTGGTTTCATTGTCAAGATTCAATGAGATAGTTTCTGACAACAAAATTAGCCACCTGACTAGTTTGTATCACTTGGACACTAAGCCCTATGAAACTGCTTCTACAAGCAGGTGAAGGGGAGATAGAGGATATCTAGCACCTGAATAACCAAAGAAAATGGAGTTTTATAATCCTGTTAAGTGAGTTAAATAGAGAAGCGCCCATTATTTCTAACCTCTGTATCCTTGTCATTACGATTACGGTTAGGCTCCCTATGGGTCTTATTTTCGAGGCAAAATCAGGAATTGAGCCCCTTATGCGTTTGGATTATCAATCATGGTAGTCCATTCGACAGCTTATCAGCTCATTGGGTGTCCAGTATAATGCGTAGAAGTTATGTACATCACATCAAACAGGTTAGGAACCATGCTGCACGGGCTACCCACGATTCATTTATCCAAATGTCCAGGAAATCAGCAACAGTGATTAATCTAGGCACAACTCATTTCTATCTAGAGAGAGAGCGGAGCCATACAAGTTTACTGAAGGATACATAGAGATGCATTGCTGTACAGCTTCTTCTAGCTTGTAATGGTCAGTTTCTATTACGCTATGGTCAGTTTCTATTACGTAATGATCAGTTTCTATTACGCTATGGTAAATTTCTATTACGCTATGGTCAGTTTCTATTACGCTATGGTCAGTTTCTATTAGGTAATGATCAGTCAGTTTCTATCACGCTATGGTCAGTTTCTATTACGCAATGGTCACTCTATTGTCAATAGTTGTCAAACGCTTGTAATGTTATTGTAATCTCATTAGCTTAAGTAAACATATTGTATTCTGTTTTCTTTATTACCGTTTAGTTTAGTTTTATTTAAGGGTATCATACATTACACACAACATATATACACACACACACACAGAGTGTTTTCAAGATGTGGCTTTATTAAGTGTCGTGTGTTCAGTATTACGTTGCAGCACTTGATGCAGACTTTTATCTTAGACTTTACCTGATGCATTCTTCTGTTATCATTTTCATCAACGACAGGTGATCAATCTCTCTTCTGTCTTAACTCTTTTATACTCTGTCTCAACGTTCTCTCTATCCCTCTCTCTGTTTCTCAGTCTCCCTCTCTCTGTCTCTCTCTCTCTCTTACTAAATCTTTCTGTGTGTTAGCTCTTTATCTCTCTTTTTTTCTGTCCTATTTCTTCATCTCATTCCCTCTCTCTTTCTGTCTTACTCTCTGTCTCTTTACTCTTTCTCTTTTTCTACTCTGTCTTCACTCTTTCAACCTCCATATCTCAGGTATACTCTTTTTCTCTGCTTCTGCCTTTACCAGTCTTATTCGTTTTTCTTTTCTTTCTCTCTCTCTCTCTTTCTCTCTCTCTCTCTCTCTTTCTCTCTCTCTCTCTCTCTTTCTCTCTCTCTCTATCTCTCTCTCTCTTTCTCTCTCTCTCTTTCAATTACTTTCAAGCCCCTGAACTCCATACACACACACTCTCTGTTCCTTGCTCTGTCGACCACTCTAGTTGAACGTTAAGATTGATCTATCTCTTCACATCTGTAACAGCCCAGTACTTTGGAATGAAGTGTTCATGAATATGAACTATTCTGTTCATAGACTTTATATCAAAGAGTTGGAAGAAATTAGAAAGTGTCATTCAGTTTCTTCATTCAGTGACATCGCTCTGCGGAGTGTTGATTGGCAACAAAGTGTTCCTACTCTTGCGTGACCAAAAAAAAAAAGTCATTTCTTTTGATTTGTCAGCTGGACGAATGTAATGGTAAATATAGTGTACACACTTATCTTGTTATCTTATAATAATTCAGACGTTACTTCAAAAAAGAAGATGGTCACGTCCTTCGCGTCATGCATTTAGTCATGCATTTTAACCAATGACCTAAATTCTACTAAGTCACTGGTTTTCTTGGCTAGCTCAGGCAACCCATTCCATGCTCTAATAGCACTAGGGAAGAAGGAGCATTTGTACAAATTTGTCCTAGCATATGGAGCAAGGAATGCGCCTTTATCTTTGTATCTTTCTGAGTACCTTATTAGATTTTGATTTTGTATTTGAAGATCATGGTTCAGTGTTTTATGTATAATTGCTACTTTACTTTTGAGTCTTTTATCCTGAAGGCTTTCTAAATTTAGTGATTTTACTAAACTAAAAGTGTTACTCTAGTCAAATGTGAATATTCGTTTGTTTTGAATCCCACTGCTCTATTTTGTGTCTGTTCCAGTTTCTTAATGTTTTCTTGAGTTGAGGGGTACTAAACAGACGATGTATATTCTATTATTGGCCTAACCAAGGTTAGATAACATTTTAGTTGTATGTTCTTATTTAATTTGTAGAAATTTTTTTAATAAACCCTAATGCTTTGTTTGATTTTTTGATAGTTTCTTCAATATGAGGATTCCATGACAGTTTTTCATTTAATATAAAACCTAGGTATTTTCGTTTTTATTCTGAGTTACTTGTTTACCATGAATAAGATAAGTGGAATTAATTTGTTTTAGTTTTTTTGTTACTCTTAATAACTAACATTTTTCTGGGTGGAAAGACATGCTCCAATTTGATTCCAATTTCTGTAATTCATCTAAATCTCTTTGTAAAATTTCTGTATTTTGTGTTGTTTTTATTGTTCTATATATTATGCAATCGTCTGCAAATAATCTGACTTTTGTTCCTGAACTAATGCAATTGGGTAAATCATTTATGTAAATTAAAAATAGTAGTGGACCTAAGACTGTTCCTTGAGGTACACCTGAGTTTACTGTTATTGTTGTTGATTTAGAGCCATTTATTATTACAGTTTGTGCTCTCCCTATCAGAAAATCCTTAATCCACTGATGCAATGGACCATCGATGCCGAAATAGATACATGAGTTGTTAATGTGTAATATTGGAATGACAAATATGTTTTTTCTATGTTTTTATTTTGTATGCTTGTTTGTGTTCTAGATTAAAATTCGGGATGGTTAAGTGGCTACGTTTTTTTCTAGGTTTTGTTTTTTTATGGTTCTTGATTTTTTTTTTAGCTTTGAAGTAATATGTAAAAGAAACAAAAGTTAATGTGCTTTTTTTATGAGTAATTTTTTTGTAATTTGTAAGTTGCTTATAACCATAAAATAAAACGCTAAGATGTCAATATATTTTTTTTATTAACTTGTAGTGCTTTATTTTCACAGCCTGTAAAGGTTTATTTCACTTGAAGGAAGCAGAGTTGAACCAAAGCATAATAATTTTGGACAAAATGTTAAAGCAAAATGTTACACATTAATGAACTCGATTTCACTTTTTTTTTTCAGGGATTCGCTTTTTCTTTTTTTTTTTTTTAAGAATAGTAACTTCTTTCTTAGATGCCAATTTTTACTAACAAAAAAAATATTTACCTTTTGAGGTTTTCCTTTTATCTGTAATATTTTTTTTGTAAGATTTCACTTTTTTTTTTAGATTTTAACCTTTTTATGCACTTATAGGGCCTACATATTTTGTAGATTATACCCATTTGAAAGGTTGCAATATGTTTTCACATTGCGTGTTGTTTTTACCTTTTTTTCTAGTTTTTTAGCGGCCCCCGAAGGAGGAAAAGACGCTATTAGTTTTGTGCAAATATCTGTCCATCTGTCCGTCCGTCCCGTTTAGATCTCGTAAACTAGAAAAGATATTGAAAATCCGACATCACAGTATTTTAGACCATTCAAAGTTCTGATGCAATGGCTACTTTTTTTTCTGAAAGCGAAAAATCTAATTTTTAAAATCAGTTATGCAAGCAGTTTTTTAAATAGAAAAAGCTAATTAGTATGCATTATAAGTTAGACCTAATTTAAAATGAATAGTAATCTTATGAACTTCATTTTCCTAAAAATTTTAATTACTACAGTATATAGAGGAAAGAGTCGAATAAGAGATTGACCCATTTCAAAACAATTAGATCAATTATAAGACATCAGTTAGGCCAGGGGAGGCGCGGTGGCTGAGCGGTGGAGCTCAGTCCCGGGTTCGAATCCTGGTGAAGACTGGGATTTTCAACTTTGGAATCTTTGGGCGCCTCTGAGTCCACTCAGCTCTAATGGGTACCTGACAGTTGGGGAAAAGCAAAGGCGGTTGATCGTTGTGCTGGCAACATGACACCCTCGTTAACCGTAGGCCACAAAAACCTGAACTTTACATTATCTGCCCTATAGACCACAAGGTCTGAAAGGGGAACTAGTTAGGCCAGGTTCACATCTAACTTTACATTCACTTTCACCTATCCTTTGATCTGCTGGACCGTTGGGGCACTACACAAGATCTGTTAACCTTCCTTCTCCATTCTTATCTCTCATTTGTCTTTGATATAATTTCATTTGGATGTTCTTTCTGAAAATATTGAAGCCTGCCTGGGTGGATGACTTCGGGGGCCGATTTTGAGTTTTGTTTCCACACAAACTGTCTTTTGTAACCTTGTTTTATAAAGACTTTAGTTTTGTAGATTTCGCTCTTTAAAAATAGGTTTCATTTAAAATAATAGATTTCACATTTTCTTAAGATCTCACTTTTATATTTAACTTTTTTAGATTTTTTTTTTTTTTTTGTATTTGTAGATTTCACTTTTTTTCTTATTTAGCACTTCTCTGACCTGTAGGTTTAACACTAGAAATAGTTGGTTTCAAACAATATTATTGAAATACCATGGATAATATAGATAATTTCATTAGCAATGGTATTTTTCAATGGGTAAATTCTAGAACTGGTAGACAAAGGTTGTGGTGACCTGGTCCTCATCCAGTCTTTTTCAACTCCTACAATTAGCTCCATGTTTTCTTCATAGTCACAGGGAGGAGGGAGGATTGTTTTTTTTTTCTTTTTTTTTTTTTTTTCAATGACAAAACAACATAATAACTTCCGATTAAAATTATTTTTTTTGGAACAGAAAATAGAAATGTGTGTTACTATTACTTGTTTTCTATTCCAGGGCAGATAAACTGCCACTCGTTGTCCTTTAGTAGTTTGGTGAACTGTCCACTTGAGTTGTGAATATACCTTTGGCACAAGAAAGTCTATGACTCTCACTTGCACTCCTGGCTGTTCATCTCATTTGCTTTAATTATGCAGACCGATGCTGCTGTGTCCTTGAAAGTGATGACATCACGAACGAGAGGATTTCAAAAGGCTAGCAGACATAACTGGTGTCAGACTCCGTGGTATATGTGAGAATTTCGAAATTTCTGAAATACAATCTATTTTTATTTCGCAATTCAAAGAATTTTTTGGTTCTTTATTTTTTTTAATGTGTCCCTAAATGGATCTGCTCACCCTGGCCCACTGGTCAGCTGGTCCCCTGTCTCACCTAATCGACTGAAGTGGGTAACACATCAATGAAACAAACACTGGGGATGTTTGAAGACATGTATCCAAGAGATGACAAGACCGAATAATTCCAGAACAGGATATGACATAATTGAAGAATATTTTATAGGCAAGCGAAATGAAAGTTGTAAACAAATATTTATTTTTCAACATCTATTTAGCCAGAGTCTTGATGTTGCCCCATGCAAATGTTCTAAGATATTTAGTGTGTTAAGCACAAAACGTTAAATCTGTCTGCGGCATTCCTCGATACACTCTCTTCTTCCTGTGCTCTCACCAAAAGACATCAATCCTTGATGCACATCTATTGTTACAGGTTGTGCAGTTGTAATCACCAGACGATGCAGCTTTGTCAGCCTTTTTTTTCAACTTCTGCTGTGTGCACCATTTTCAGTCCAGAAAGCTTCCTTTACGCTTGTTCCCCTTGTGGGTCTATTTTCAAACATTGAAATATAAATGATTCTATATAAATAAATCCTTCTCGGCTGCAACTAATCCTACAAGTTTAGAGTAACATTTCGTATTCATACTTAAAAGTACGTTTCTTTGAAGGGATATGTGTCTTCATCTTTTGTGTTTGTGTTCTATGTCTGCTTGTCTGTGTGTGCGTTTCAATAAAAAAGATGAAACTCCATAATCTAGGACGCTAGCAAGTTTGCATTATGTATGATAACCACGAGAAGAGACCAAGTTCAGGCTATAGTGTTAAAGATTTAAAGATTAGAATCTGCAATGTCACACAACACAACCAAAAAAAAAAACATTTTGTTTCCTTTTGTGGATTACTAGCATAGCGTGTTTATGTGCGTTTGTTGTTATAAAAAGTCAATGTGAACTAGTAATGTGTGGATAATATTTCACAATTTTACCTTTCCTAAAAACACACACACACACACACACACACAGAGAGCAATGAACATGGTGCAGTTCCCACGCGTTGTATGCCTTACACGTCGTGGACAGATGCCATTACTAAGGCTTGGGGTTGAATTAATTATGTTAACACGACATGACCTTCGCATCGTTCTTCTGAGAAATAGGTTTTCCTTTTATCTAGGCCTGGCAGTTTGAAAGTACTTTACAGCTTTATACTTTATATTAGGAGATAGGGAGGGAAAGGATGTGTGTTGTTTTCGTTAATTGGGTGCCGATAAGCTATGGACAAAGAGTTGACGCGACTTGTCAAAATGACAGCACTTTAGTGCATACCCTGTGTTTCTTTTTTATTCATTTAGCATTAGTCCCAGAGACGGCCTTGCCATTGTTTCTAATTAGGGGTCTAGTGCTGATTTGATGAGAGCTTGAAGTCTGGGGTGACCAACGGTCAGAGATTAACAGAAAGCAAAAAGACCACGATGTAGAGGAGGATCCCCAACTGCTTGAGTCAGGACACGGAGGAGAAAAAGGAGAGATCTGAATGGAAAGATTTATTGAGGCAGACCAGAGCTGTGCGCCATTGGGAAGGATGGATGCCTCAGTCTTAGTCTTTCAGACAGTTCTAATAGCCAAAGCATTGCTTCAAACTAATCACCATTTTGAGGTCAAGACTGACCATTCTAAGCTTATTAACTAACCATTCTGAGGTAATTAACTAACTATTCTAAGCTTTTTAACTAACCATTCTAAGCTTATTAACTAACCATTCTGAGGTTGAACTAAAGCTTTGATGTTTTGGTTTAACTGAAATTGTGAAAAGATAAAGATAAATTTTTTTGTTTGTATGTTTGTTAACACCCAAACCTGACACACGTTTCTCTTGTCCACTTGTTCGTATTTTTTTTTCTCCATCTAAAGTTTCCTCCCCTGTTCAATGTTTCTGTTTCAAACTTTTGTTCCCCAGACAATTAACGTCATGTAAAATGTATTTTAAAATGATATCTTTCATTGTTATTATTTTTCTTGGCATTGTTCTGTCAAGATAACTATGTCAGCTATCTAAGCAACGCCTCATTTGACATGCTTCAAGACAACAGCTCGAGAAACTATTTCTTTGAAGAACGCCCACATCCACTACTTTGAACTACTTTACACCTACCGAACACATCCTTGTTGGGCTTTTCTTACACTGCTGACACCAAAGTTTCGATCCGCAGATCTTATTTCCACTTTTCTCTGTTTGTTTCTAGTCGACAGTTTCGGTTCTTAGAATGAGACGAAAAAGGGAGAAAAAAAAAAGCGAGATTACTTCAGTGTGAGATTGGCGTCAACAGGTAGGCGTAGGCACGAGGAGACGACGTGCAGGTAGGTGCACGGACCAACACAGGTCATGTTTAGTTTCGGATGTAGATATACAGTGATTCCCTCGAACATGGGCTCTTCAGTTTTCTAATGGTATAGATCAAGAAAAATGTTATTTACCGTTTAACGATACGATTGATAAAATCGAAAATTGATGTTTGCTGATAATAATTTCAATATTTTTGTAAAATGTTCAATAGTTAACAAATGAAATTAAATTTTAAATTAAATATAATGAGAAATGGCATAATTATACACCTGGTATTTGTTTATTACTTTAAATATCCTTTCAATCGGTGAATATAATAGCACTGTAATGTCAGAAGGGTGGTGAGTGTAATGGCCCTGTAATGTCAGAAGGGTGGTGAGTGTAATGGCTCTGTAATGTCAGAAGAGTAGTGAGTGTAATGGCTCTGTAATGTCAGAAGAGTAGTGAGTGTAATGGTCCTGTAATGTCAGAAGAGTAGTGAGTGTAATGGCTCTGTAATGTCAGAAGGGTGATGAGTGTAATGGCCCTGTAATGTTAGAAGAGTAGTGAGTCTAATGGCTCTGTAATGTCAGTAGAGTGGTGAGTGTAATGGTCCTGTAATGTCAAAGGAGTGGTGAGTGTAATTGTCCTGTAATGTCAGAAGAGTAGTGAGTGTAATGGCTCTGTAATGTCAGAAGGGTGATGAGTGTAATGGCCCTGTAATGTCAGAAGAGTAATGAGTGTAATGTCAGAATGGTGGTGAGTGTAATGGTCCTGTAATGTCAGAAGAGTAGTGAGTGTTATGGCTCTGTAATGTCAGAAGGGTGATGAGTGTAATGGCCCTGTAATGTCAGAAGAGTAGTGAGTCTAATGGCTCTGTAATGTCAGAAGAGTGGTGAGTGTATTGGTCCTGTAATGTCAAAAGAGTGGTGAGTGTAATTGTCCTGTAATGTCAGAAGAGTAGTGAGTGTAATGGCTCTGTAATGTCAGTAGAGTGGTGAGTGTAATGGTCCTGTAATGTCAAAAGAGTGGTGAGTGTAATGGTCCTGTAATGTCAGAAGAGTAGTGAGTGTAATTGTCCTGTAATGTCAGAAGAGTAGTGAGTGTAATTGTCCTGTAATGTCAGAAGAGTAATGACTGTAATGTCAGAAGAGTAGTGAGTGTAATGGTCCTGTAATGTCAGAAGAGTAGTGAGTGTAATGGCTCTGTAATGTCAGAAGGATGATGAGTGTAATGGCCCTGTAATGTCAGAAGAGTAGTGAGTCTAATGGCTCTGTAATGTCAGAAGAGTGGTGAGTGTAATGGTCCTGTAATGTCAGAAGTGTGGTGAGTGTAATGCTCCTGTAATGTCAGAAGAGTGGTAAGTGTAATGTCAGAAGAGTGGTGAGTGTAATGGTCCTGTAATGTCAGAAGAGTGGTTAGTGTAATGGTCCTCTAATGTCAGAAGAGTGGTGAGTGTAATGGTCCTGTATAATCAGAAGAGTGGTGAGTGTAATGGTCCTGTATAATCAGAAGAGTGGTGAGTGTAATGGTCCTGTAATGTCAGAAGAGTGGTGAGTGTAATGGTCCTGTATAATCAGAAGAGTGGTGAATGTAATGGTCCTGTAATGTCAGAAGAGTTGTGAGTTTAATGGTCCTGTAATGTCAGAAGAGTGGTGAGTGTAATGGTCCTGTAATGTCAGAAGAGTGGTGAGTGTAATTGTCCTGTATAATCAGAAGAGTGGTGAGTGTAATGGCCCTGTATAATCAGAAGAGTGGTGAGTGTAATGGTTCTGTAATGTCAGAAGAGTGGTGAGTGTAATGGTCCTGTATAATCAGAAGAGTGGTGAGTGTAATGGCCCTGTATAATCAGAAGAGTGGTAAGTGTAATGGTCCTGAATAATCAGAAGAGTGGTGAGTGTAATGGTCCTGTAATGTCAGAAGTGTGGTGAGTGTAATGGCTCTGTAATGTCAGAAGAGTGGTAAGTGTAATGGTCCTGTATAATCAGAAGAGTGGTGAGTGTAATGGCCCTGTATAATCAGAAGAGTGGTGAGTGTAATGGTCCTGTAATGTCAGAAGAGTGGTGAGTGTAATGGTCCTGTAATGTCAGAAGAGTGGTGAGTGTAATGGTCCTGTATAATCAGAAGAGTGGTGAGTGTAATGGTCCTGTATAATCAGAAGAGTGGTGAGTGTAATGGTCCTGTAATGTCAGAAGAGTGGTGAGTGTAATGGTCCTGTAATGTCAGAAGAGTTGTGAGTTTAATGGTCCTGTAATGTCAGAAGAGTGGTGAGTGTAATGGTCCTGTAATGTCAGAAGAGTGGTGAGTGTAATTGTCCTGTATAATCAGAAGAGTGGTGAGTGTAATGGTCCTGTAATGTCAGAAGAGTGGTGAGTGTAATGGTCCTGTAATGTCAGAAGAGTGGTGAGTGTAATGGTCCTGTAATGTCAGAAGAGTGGTGAGTGTAATGGTCCTGTAATGTCAGAAGAGTGGTAAGTGTAATGTCAGAAGAGTGGTGAGTGTAATGGTCCTGTAATGTCAGAAGAGTGGTTAGTGTAATGGTCTTGTAATGTCAGAAGGGTGGTGAGTGTAATGGCTCTGTAATGTCAGAAGAGTGGTGAGTGTAATGGTCCTGTAATGTCAGAAGAGTGGTGAGTGTAATGGCTCTGTAATGTCAGAAGAGTGGTGAGTGTAATGTCAGAAGAGTGGTGAGTGTAATGGCTCTGTAATGTCAGAAGAGTGGTGAGTGTAATGGTCCTGTATAATCAGAAGAGTGGTGAGTGTAATGGTCCTGTATAATCAGAAGAGTGGTGAGTGTAATGGCCCTGTATAATCAGAAGAGTGGTGAGTGTAATGGCCCTGTATAATCAGAAGAGTGGTGAGTGTAATGGTCCTGTAATGTCAGAAGAGTGGTGAGTGTAATGGTCCTGTATAATCAGAAGAGTGGTGAGTGTAATGGTTCTGTAATGTCAGAAGAGTGGTAAGAGTAATGGTCCTGTATAATCAGAAGAGTGGTGAGTGTAATGGCCCTGTATAATCAGAAGAGTGGTAAGTGTAATGGTCCTGAATAATCAGAAGAGTGGTGAGTGTAATGGTCCTGTAATGTCAGAAGTGTGGTGAGTGTAATGGCTCTGTAATGTCAGAAGAGTGGTAAGTGTAATGGTCCTGTATAATCAGAAGAGTGGTGAGTGTATTGGTCCTGTAATGTCAAAAGAGTGGTGAGTGTAATTGTCCTGTAATGTCAGAAGAGTAGTGAGTGTAATGGCTCTGTAATGTCAGTAGAGTGGTGAGTGTAATGGTCCTGTAATGTCAGAAGAGTTGTGAGTTTAATGGTCCTGTAATGTCAGAAGAGTGGTGAGTGTAATGGTCCTGTAATGTCAGAAGAGTGGTGAGTGTAATTGTCCTGTATAATCAGAAGAGTGGTGAGTGTAATGGCCCTGTATAATCAGAAGAGTGGTGAGTGTAATGGTTCTGTAATGTCAGAAGAGTGGTGAGTGTAATGGTCCTGTATAATCAGAAGAGTGGTGAGTGTAATGGCCCTGTATAATCAGAAGAGTGGTAAGTGTAATGGTCCTGAATAATCAGAAGAGTGGTGAGTGTAATGGTCCTGTAATGTCAGAAGTGTGGTGAGTGTAATGGCTCTGTAATGTCAGAAGAGTGGTAAGTGTAATGGTCCTGTATAATCAGAAGAGTGGTGAGTGTAATGGCCCTGTATAATCAGAAGAGTGGTGAGTGTAATGGTCCTGTAATGTCAGAAGAGTGGTGAGTGTAATGGTCCTGTAATGTCAGAAGAGTGGTGAGTGTAATGGTCCTGTATAATCAGAAGAGTGGTGAGTGTAATGGCCCTGTATAATCAGAAGAGTGGTAAGTGTAATGGTCCTGAATAATCAGAAGAGTGGTGAGTGTAATGGTCCTGTAATGTCAGAAGTGTGGTGAGTGTAATGGCTCTGTAATGTCAGAAGAGTGGTAAGTGTAATGGTCCTGTATAATCAGAAGAGTGGTGAGTGTAATGGCCCTGTATAATCAGAAGAGTGGTGAGTGTAATGGTCCTGTAATGTCAGAAGAGTGGTGAGTGTAATGGTCCTGTAATGTCAGAAGAGTGGTGAGTGTAATGGTCCTGTATAATCAGAAGAGTGGTGAGTGTAATGGTCCTGTATAATCAGAAGAGTGGTGAGTGTAATGGTCCTGTAATGTCAGAAGAGTGGTGAGTGTAATGGTCCTGTATAATCAGAAGAGTGGTGAATGTAATGGTCCTGTAATGTCAGAAGAGTTGTGAGTTTAATGATCCTGTAATGTCAGAAGAGTGGTGAGTGTAATGGTCCTGTAATGTCAGAAGAGTGGTGAGTGTAATTGTCCTGTATAATCAGAAGAGTGGTGAGTGTAATGGTCCTGTAATGTCAGAAGAGTGGTGAGTGTAATGGTCCTGTAATGTCAGAAGAGTGGTGAGTGTAATGGTCCTGTAATGTCAGAAGAGTGGTGAGTGTAATGGTCCTGTAATGTCAGAAGAGTGGTAAGTGTAATGTCAGAAGAGTGGTGAGTGTAATGGTCCTGTAATGTCAGAAGAGTGGTTAGTGTAATGGTCCTGTAATGTCAGAAGGGTGGTGAGTGTAATGGCTCTGTAATGTCAGAAGAGTGGTGAGTGTAATGGTCCTGTAATGTCAGAAGAGTGGTGAGTGTAATGGCTCTGTAATGTCAGAAGAGTGGTGAGTGTAATGTCAGAAGAGTGGTGAGTGTAATGGCTCTGTAATGTCAGAAGAGTGGTGAGTGTAATGTCAGAAGAGTGGTGAGTGTAATGGCTCTGTAATGTCAGAAGAGTGGTGAGTGTAATGGCCCTGTATAATCAGAAGGGTGGTGAGTGTAATGGTCCTGTATAATCAGAAGAGTGGTGAGTGTAATGGTCCTGTATAATCAGAAGAGTGGTGAGTGTAATGGCCCTGTATAATCAGAAGAGTGGTGAGTGTAATGGCCCTGTATAATCAGAAGAGTGGTGAGTGTAATGGTCCTGTAATGTCAGAAGAGTGGTGAGTGTAATGGTCCTGTAATGTCAGAAGAGTGGTGAGTGTAATGTCAGAAGAGTAGTGAGTGTAATGGTCCTGTAATGTCAGAAGAGTGGTGAGTGTAATGGTTCTGTAATGTCAGAAGGGTGGTGAGTGTAATGGCTCTGTAATGTCAGTAGAGTGGTGAGTGTAATGGCTCTGTAATGTCAGAAGAGTGGTGAGTGTAATGTCAGAAGAGTGGTGAGTGTAATGGCTCTGTAATGTCAGAAGAGTGGTGAGTGTAATGGCTCTGTAATGTCAGAAGAGTGGTGAGTGTAATGTCAGAAGAAAGGTGAGTGTAATGTCAGAAGAGTGGTGAGTGTAATGGCTCTGTAATATCAGAAGAGTGGTGAGTGTAATGTCAGAAGAGTGGTGAGTGTAATGGCCCTGTATAATCAGAAGAGTGGTGAGTGTAATGGCTCTGTAATGTCAGAAGAGTGGTGAGTGTAATGTCAGAATAGTGGTGAGTGTAATGGCTCTGTAATGTCAGAAGAGTGGTGAGTGTAATGGCCCTGTATAATCAGAAGAGTGGTGAGTGTAATGGCCCTGTATAATCAGAAGAGTGGTGAGTGTAATGGCCCTGTATAATCAGAAGAGTGGTGAGTGTAATGGTCCTGTATAATCAGAAGAGTGGTGAGTGTAATGGTCCTGTATAATCAGAAGAGTGGTGAGTGTAATGGCCCTGTATAATCAGAAGAGTGGTGAGTGTAATGGCCCTGTATAATCAGAAGAGTGGTGAGTGTAATGGCCCTGTATAATCAGAAGAGTGGTGAGTGTAATGGCCCTGTATAATCAGAAGAGTGGTGAGTGTAATGGCCCTGTATAATCAGAAGAGTGGTGAGTGTAATGGCTCTGTAATGTCAGAAGAGTGGTGAGTGTAATGTCAGAATAGTGGTGAGTGTAATGGCTCTGTAATGTCAGAAGAGTGGTGAGTGTAATGGCCCTGTATAATCAGAAGAGTGGTGAGTGTAATGGCCTTGTATAATCAGAAGAGTGGTGAGTGTAATGGCCCTGTATAATCAGAAGAGTGGTGAGTGTAATGGTCCTGTATAATCAGAAGAGTGGTGAGTGTAATGGTCCTGTATAATCAGAAGAGTGGTGAGTGTAATGGCCCTGTATAATCAGAAGAGTGGTGAGTGTAATGGCCCTGTATAATCAGAAGAGTGGTGAGTGTAATGGCCCTGTATAATCAGAAGAGTGGTGAGTGTAATGGCCCTGTATAATCAGAAGAGTGGTGAGTGTAATGGCTCTGTAATGTCAGAAGAGTGGTGAGTGTAATGTCAGAAGAGTGGTGAGTGTAATGGCTCTGTAATGTCAGAAGAATGGTGAGTGTAATGGCCCTGTATAATCAGAAGAGTGGTGAGTGTAATGGCCCTGTATAATCAGAAGAGTGGTGAGTGTAATGGCCCTGTATAATCAGAAGAGTGGTGAGTGTAATGGTCCTGTATAATCAGAAGAGTGGTGAGTGTAATGGTCCTGTATAATCAGAAGAGTGGTGAGTGTAATGGCCTCTGTCTGGAATAGTGCAGTCCAGACCTCCGTCAAAAAAGAGAGGAGGGGGGGGGGAAAGCTCCACTATTATTCGCCCTAGTGAAATGAATTGCAAGTGGAAAGGCAGTGGGGTTAGTATTACTCTTGATCATTTTCAAGCCCCGATACCCACACGGCGGAGTATCGCCACAAAGTGGAGGTTTGGAGTCAGAGTTTCCTTCTCCTAGACGGGTTGCATTATTCAGGCTGACGTGTCCCATCAGCACGAAGCTAAACTGGTTTTGATGCGCCAGTGTTTCGCCTTTCATCCCTTCTCCTGTCAGTTTGAAAGAACAGGTTCCGCAGGATTTTTGGGAGAAAATCACACATGAAGGCCAGGAACTGGATTTGACTGTCAGAGGCATTTAGAGACGCAAGCCTTGGGAGCATTTCTCGGAAAGTGGGTGCCTATCCCCACCTTCACACCCGGCATTGACAGTCTGTATACGTCACTATTCCTACCTAAAATAACGTCCTGAGTCTATCAGCTCTTTCTCACCAGCCTCCTCATTCTGTTGCCTAGACAAATGTTTCCTAGACAAATGTTTGCGAGACAAAACTTTCCCATCTGCTACCTTCTCGTTGATGTTTTACTTCGTTCAAATCAATCCCAGCATCAGAGTGCAAGCAGACGATTGTCTGGGTATTGGGTCGGGGCTGTCGTACAACGATTGTCATCTTGTGCAAGCTAGCAGACCCAAACTGATATCATTAGAAAAGGTAAATACCTTGGATCAGGCTGGATGGTTTATCAATTCTATAAGGGTTCTTAGCATCCCGTCCCCCTCTTTATTTTTTACATGCTTTTGAATGTAAAGTCGTCCAAAGAATTAATTGGTCATGTACTTCTTTTATAATACGACTATTATGACGTGTCGTTGTTGTTGTTTTGTGGACATCTAGCGCTGATATTCTTTTCACCAATCTGACATTAGCGAGGCTAAACTTGGAAGATATTTAGTCTGTATCTTTTTTTTATGCAATTGGTGGTAAAGGTGGCAAATGTATCTTATTAGTTTTTAGTTTTGCTTTACACCTTGGCTAAGGAGACCATGACCTTATTGATCACAGTATCTCCTGTGCCGTACTAATTTTTTATATTGTATCTAGTAATATAATATGATGAATTGCATGAGCTTTTTAAAATTCAAGATCTACTTTTAAAACAGGTAGAACTATATAGTTTAAATATAACCTTTAAATTTATTGTCTTTTTTTTTTTGGGGGGGGGGGGGGTATGTTTTACTGTCACTGTCAAAAGCAAAGATTGAAAATTCAACTCAACAATGCTATGTCGTCGAAGAGTAAGTTTATTGTTTTCTGTTTAGGTCTCTGTAAGGAGGTGTATCATCGCTAATGAGAAAACACTTTTCTTTTCTTTCTTTCTTTTTCTTTCTTAGTTCTTTCTTTCTTCTTCATGGTCAAAACTAAAATACCTGGTCTCAGTTACAACTAAAGTACTTGGTCACAGTTACAACTAAAGTACTTGGTCACAGTTACAACTAAAGTACCTGGTCTCAGTCAAAACTAAAGTACTTGGTCACAGTCAAAACTAAAGTATTTAATCACAGTTACAACTAAAGTACCTGGTGTCAGTCAAAACTAAAGTACTTGGTCACAGTCAAAACTAAAGTACTTGGTCACAGTTACAACTAAAGTACTTGGTCACAGTTACAGCTAAAGTACTTGGTCACAGTCAAAACTTAAGTACTTAGTCACAGTTACAACTAAAGTACTTGGTCACAGTTACAACTAAAGTACCTGGTCTCAGTCTAAAAAACTAAAGTACTTGGTCACAGTCAAAACTAAAGTACTTGGTCACAGTTACAACTAAAGTACTTGGTCACAGTTACAACTAAAGTACTTGGTCACAGTTACAACTAAAGTACCTGGCCATAGTCACAACTAAGGTATCTGGTCATAGTTACAACAAAAGTATCTGGTCACAGTTACACTTAAAGTACCTGGTCACAGTCACAACTAAAGTATCTGGTCACAGTCACAACTAAAGTATCTGGTCACAGTCACAACTAAAGTATCTGGTCACATTAATCGATTGGGGAATTATAATTATTTGGATTGAAATCTGTCACCACCTAACACAGATATTAACTGTGATTTTTAATACAAATTCGCCTCATGCTCCCCTTTGGATCGCTATGCCTTAAAGTGGACTTCTTGTTTCTTGACTTGCTTCGATTGTGTGCGTTGTCCAAAACAAAGTCTCATTTCTCAGCAAGAATAAGAGTCTAACATAAAGCCGTGCAGTGATAGAACACATGTAATCATCCCTTCATTCCCTGGCGAGATGTTGATCTGACATGTAGTGAATAAACAAACCCAAACCTTGGGGGAAATAAACACGTTCTCAAATGTTGCCTTTGTGGCCGAGAAATATTAGACTAGCCCCGCACAAAGTTGGTAGATAAAAATTTATGTACGGAAGTGTTTTTTGTTTTTTTTGTTTTTTTGTTTTTACTTGTAACAACATGCAGATGGTACGATGTGTTGTTATGCCGGGGATTTTACTTGAATTCAATAGTTAACAAAAAATGACGATCTAGAATCACAATTAACGATTCTTTGATAAAACAAAACTCTAGAACTTTATTTAAATACAACGTAAGTACAGTTTATGTACAAATTACAAATCAATGAGCATGAAACATATTACAAAGGCTTTTCAAACAGAGCTCTTAGAAACGTGACTGTCTACTAACCAATTATTTTATCGACTGGCGTTGCTTTCTTACTCTCGCCAATTCTCTGGCGCTAACTCTTTTTAAAAAAAGTCTTTGTTTAATTTCAAATTAACCAATAGATTTCAAACTTCATAATCACGTCCCTTGGGTAAATCCTGACGTGCTGTCAAGTGTCTAAATTTTAGGGGTAAATCCCGAGGCTCATGTCGAGGGCTTATATTTCTTTCAAATGTGAAATGTACACACAATTCTATAATGTAATCTGTGACATTACTATTCTTCTTAACAGTTTGCAAATTCCTCACGGGCTAAATCTGAAACCTGGACACTGATCTAAAACGGCTCTAACGCTTTTCCTAGAAATTTAACAGTTCATATATATTTGGGGGTGGGGAATTACAAGCTAATTAGCCACAAAAGGAAAACTCTAGTTTAACAGTTATAATATTTCAGAATATAATAATTTTAGATTTAAATTGTGTATGGAGATGTTTATCTTCAACACGTCATTGGAAATTCCCGCGTATAAACACTGCAGTATACAAACAGGTGTTCAGGAACATTTTGGCACATACTTTTGTAGAATTCAGTCTAAACTTCTTATTTTGTTTGTAAGTCTTGATCAATATCACCAAACTAAAATTTCATATACTCTGAGTAGAATTATACAAAGGGCGTAATCAGGATTGTTTTTTTCGGGGGATAAGACTGGATAATACATGTTGATATTTATCTATCATTCATTAGTTACTAAATGCAGAGTAATCACCCTTTCTAAAGGGAAATGGTCTTAAAATTATTTATTTTTTTGTGGTGGGTTTGACCCAGAAGAGTAAATTAAAGAGACGCCAAGGCCGATTTCAAACTTTCCCATTTTATTTTAATTAGGACTAAAGAGCTGCAGGTGGCAAATAAAAGGACGTAGCTTGAGATACAGTCTCAACTTACATATGAAGCATAAGACTAACATAATAACTCATGAGATCTAGGTGTAAACACAACATATTGTCTAAATACAGAGTAACTCAGGTTTACAAAATGTTAACCTAGATCTTATGTAAGGGAAATATTTCAAACATACTACTACTAAGAAATGATTCTCTAAAAAAAAAACATTTGTTATTCTAGATCAATCGAACAGAAATGGTTTTCAGAGTTTCTCTCATTCCTTTTCCAGATCAAGAATCATAATCATTAAACAGAAGAAATCTACACGCTGGTTCTTTAAAGTCTCTGTTACACTCTGGTTGCAACAATACATTCACAAGATGGACAATAAGCTTCATATATCTTTCCTAGTTTACTCAATCAAAGTCTTGCTTTCTCATAGTAACTGAGACCTATCATGTGCAGTTGATAGATCTAGATCTAGTCTATAGGGGTCTATATTACAGGTATGGAATCCAATAACTGAATTAATTTACATGCTGGTTTTCTAAAAATAAAGATAGTCCAAAAATGTGGATGAAAAACAGGGTAACAATCTTCTATTAAAACTGCTTTTAAATAATCCAATATAAGAAACAGTAAAAAGTACTTACTTGCAGGCCTACAAGAACACATTGAACTAGCCACAAAAAGGGGCACAACTTACAGAGGTGACGAAGTGAGTCTAGTTACGAGCAGCGACAAGAGATGCTGGCAGAATGGACAGTGTCCACGTTTTTGTTCTTTCAGTGGTAAAAAGATCTTGTGCTAATAATATGAATTCCTTAACTAATTTTTGTTTTTACATTTATTTAAAAAAAAATTGTTAGAAAAATTGTGTTAGCACATCGTATAGTGCTTATAAACTTTTTAAAATATGTTATAAAGAATAAAACTATTCAAAGGACAGTAGAACTTTATAAGACTTAATTTTTTCATTTGTCTAAAATTAGATGTGCACTTCTTTAGAGCTAAATACAGATGATAGTTAATAGACTTTTGAAAAACACTTTTCATTTTTGAGATCTACCTGACATAGCAATGGAAACCCGAGCAAACAGCACAAAGTCAAAGTGCCTTGTCCCTATGTCTGAAGCTTAAACAAATCTATAAATGTCTTAAATTGAACATTGAAGACTACGAGTAGAATGATTGGTAGCAATGTTCATTCATGCTCTTGATAAAAAGACGAACTATTATAATCAATGTGTCACGGATAAAGAACACGTTCGTTTATTTGATTCTTTTCTTGAAACAAAAAGTTCGTCAATTACAAGAAGATTCAATTATTTGTCATTCAGACTTTTGTTTATATACGTCATTACACTGTACTAGGCAAATCACCAAATCTTCTGAAGTTAATCTGGTAGCCACTTATTAAATTCGAAGTGAATCTTTTTGCCTTTTTCCACCTATAGCCATACATTTGAAACCATTATTAAATTGTTACATTTTTAATTCAATGACAACTTCTGTATACGAGAACCACTGCAATACGCTTTCACTGTAGTTCTTGATAACCACAGCAGATTCCAAGAGTCACTATAAATAGGACGTTCGCTGTACTTCTAACTACAGAATTCTTGTTCCGCTGCAATCTAGAACCAGTGCAACCCTAACAAATCAATACAACACTTAAGAACTTTAATCATTATCATTGCTTACACTGGTACCCACCATAGCTCTCATGGCGACCCTAACAATCAGTGCAACCCTGGAGAACCTGTGCAACTCCAAGAGAACCACTGAACCTTTAGGAATCACTGCACCCGGGTTCGCTATTCTGCCTCAACGTGGCACTCGGGTGGAAACGATCATTTGAGGAAGTGATTAGGCTAATTAATAGCAAAACAAAACTCCTGTGGGAGTGTCGAGGGAATGCGAGAGCTTTCCCATTGCACGGTGCGGAGTTGAAAGAGAGCTTCCACGTCCCTGTCGACAATCCATGCGCCGTTCCTCAAGGGACCGTTACACTAATGGCGAGTCCTGCACGATTGGCTTGGTACAACATAGTACTCGGCCTTCGGCCATGCATTCTAGTCGATGCGCCCGGAGTGTCAGATATATCGGAAATAGCAATGCTTTACATAGGCATTGACTTGGATCTCTTCCAGACAGAATGGTTGTTCAATCAGGCTTACAAGCCTAGAGCTCGAAGAGCCTCTGCTCAGCAATTTTGACAATCAAACGGAACCACTGCAAAATTGAAGAACCACTGCAGCTTCAAAATAACTACTAAACCTTCAAGAACCACTACAGTATTCCAGAACCACTGCACAGAAAAATATTGTGTGGTTTAGAAAAAGTAAGAAAAAGTAGTCTACCTGAAAGATTTCTATGAAAATTGTTTTATCGGTAACCGGAACTTTAGCCTCGAGGGATCCTTGGGCTGTTATAAAACTTTTTTAGTAGCACTTCGTAAGGCCAAGCCTTCAATGTACCTTGTTGTTGTATTTGTTGTATTTGTTGTATTTGTATTGTTAAAACTAAAAAGGTTAACTTTCGTTTGCAGAAGCATAGTTAACTTCAGTCATAACTTTGCACCATTCTTCCGCCTAAAATATTTGTGCCCCAGACAACTAGATCCGTGGATCTGCCTTCCACAAAGGGCCGCCGCTACCTATTGTGCAATGTGTGCCCCAGACAACTAGATCAGTGGATCTGCCTTCCACATAAATGAACAAAATCTTCCAAAACGTACACATTAAGCATAACAAAAGGGGTGAGGCCCCTCCCCATTCTGTTGTAGCTTCTCTTCTGTCGGATCCCCGGACTAGAGTTTGTATCCCTTTCCCCCTGGAAGTGGGCCTGTTCGCACCACTGTATTATTAACATGTAGCTACAACTTTAAGAAGACGAGAATCCCGGGTTCAATTCCCGGATTTACGGTAAAAAAGGCGACACAAATAAAGGCGGCGAGAGCTCAGTGTATCCGGCATGCTAGAGAGTTGAAAGCTTAGACTCAGGTAGTGAAAGGTCCTCTCGCTCCCCCAACGGCGATTCCATCAACACAACCTCTCAGCAAAACCTCGAATTTCTCACGTGAAAATCTCTGCACCCCGTTCCCCCTTCAGCCGTCCCCTCCCAACCCTCCAAGTATCTTGGCAGTTGCCATGTATTTCTGTCTCCGAGCCTATCTCTGGGAGTTTAGTGGACAACAGAAAGACTTCGTTTGTGCTTGTATTTATAGTTGTATATTTTTGTATCCAGAACATTTTGAGTGTTGCAGAGTTGTCCAAAACGTTTCTTCCCTCGCTCTAGAAACTGTTACTATATTTAGCCCTGCGTGGAAATGAAAATAAAAAATGTGTAAATCAACAAAGCGATAACCTGAGACTCTCGAGATCTGAATGTCGGCCGGCTTAGAACTGGCATATCTTCCTTTCTACAAGTCTGCAAGGATGGGACTAGGAGGAGGGCGAGTACCAGAACTCACGAAGCAGATATATGAATACTAAACGTAACATGTTCATTTGTTGCATCAATATGTTATTGTTATTATAATTATAATTTAATTGATATGATCAATATTTAATAACAATCATGATAAAACTTCACATAAATATATTCCTTAAATATTCCTTTAATGTCCCTCCCACAACCAAAGCGCCCTAAAAATATAAAAAAAAAATGTACCTTATCTCATTATTAATTCCTTATTTAAAGCTATTCTAAAACAAACAATTTTAAAACAAATGCTACAACAATCTTAAGAAGCTAAACAAACTAGACTACTATAAATAATATCAGTTAAACTATTTCATGTCTTGGGGTGTAAACTAGAGCTCCTTTTTCTGTTTTTTTTTTTTTTCAAATCTTCAGTTCTCACAGTTCCATGCCACCTTTTTTCATCTGCTCACTGTCTGTCTGTCTGTCTGACTGGTACAAATTTTGTACATGTTATTTCACTCCACACAATTATTTATTGTTCTTTACAAAACATGAATCAATTTTTAAAAATGTCCAATTATTTTATCGATTAGTCGTAATCAATTAGTATTGTTGTATGTAGAGACAGAACTAGCTTAGGGGAGATAATCTATGGGTAGTAAATGAGGTTGTCCCCTGAAAATATAAAACTAACAATAGATAGCTCTAAAATATTTCATTTTCATAAGCACTTGTCTAGCTCAGTAGCAAACGTGTTGGTCTTCCAATAAGGAGGCTGGAGACTTCGAGTTTAAATTCAAGACACTTGTTCTATTTGAATTGCTTGTGAAAAGCTAGCACGGAAGCCCCCATAGACTGCCCCCCCCCCCCACTGTCCATACAAATGATTGGACCATAGTGCATTGAGCAGGCTAATTGCATGAAATTGCGATTTAAAAAAAAATGGCTAAAATATTTCCAATGGTATAAATTTATTATATTGTTAGTCTAGATCAGTGGATGCCCAAAACTTGGGCACCAAGTATAGAAAATCCCCCCCCCCCCTCCCCTCTGTTTCCAAAAAAAAAAAAAAAAAAAAAAAAAGAAGGTTCTTTATTTATCAAGTGAACTTAGCCGATATGTAATTAAGGTTGAAATAAATTCACTCACCAATGTACCCATTTACTCACTTATCAACTCTGCAAACACCACATCAAACTCTCCAGATTATATAGATAGATAGATAGATAGATAGATAGATAGATAGATAGATAGATAGATAGATAGATAGATAGATAGATAGGTAGATAGATAGAAACTTAGCTATTGAAAATGAACTCTTCTTAATTTTAAGGTCAAATATTATTCAAATCTGTTAAATTCTCCAGATGGGACGACTACCCCAAAGGTTTCCCCCCCCCCCCCTTTTTTTTCTTTTACTGCCTTTGTTTTATATCGCAGGGTCCCAAAATGTACGTGGTGGGAAGTTGGGGCGGAAACGGTGTGGCGGTATTGTCGCCTTGAACATTAGAAACGAATTGAAAGGTTTGAACGTGTGTGGTGGGAGCGGGTGGGCGCTCTGTGCCGTTATTCTCTTTAGATTCCTTGACTCCTTTAAAGGCGTTCCTCTTCCCTTCCCTTCTCTTTCTCTCTGTTACACACACACACGATACCGACGCACGTGCGGTGCCTAATTTTGGGACTCACCACCTGTATTCAAATGAGTGCCGATGGTGTATGGTTTGGCCATGGGGGCGTGGGGGGGGGGGGGCTAACACTAGACCGATCTGTCGCGTGCGGTGAGTAACCAGAGCGGGGCACTGCTCTTGACAATAGAAAGAAAGAAAAAAATAATAATTGTTTGCCTGCTCATTCTTTTAGTTTTGCCGTGAGCACCTGCAGGCATACATGCTCACATACTAGCGTTCAGAGACATTCTGTTAGTAGGACAGTTAGTCTACTTCTTCTCCCCTCCCACCCAATCACTCATGCCGTTTGCTCCCTGTTACTATTCTCCAATATTTTTAATACCTTTATTTGACATATTCATCTGCAGTACTATTTTTTCTTTACACAAGTCCTGAAATAAAAGTGAATGACTTTCAATATCAGCGAGCAACAAGAGGGAAACAATAAAAAGGAAGAAAAAAAAAGTGAGAGAAAGATGAAGAGAGAAATGTTTTGGTGAGAGAGAGAGAAAGATGAAGAGAGAAATGTTCTGGTGGGAGAGAGAGAAAGATGAAGAGAGAAATGTTCTGGTGAGAGAGAGAGAAAGATGAAGAGAGCAATGTTTTGGTGGGAGAGAGAGAAAGATGAAGAGAGAAATGTTCTGGTGAGAGAGAGAGAAAGATGAAGAGAGAAATGTTCTGGTGAGAGAGAGAGAAAGATGAAGAGAGCAATGTTTTGGTGAGAGAGAGAGAAAGATGAAGAGAGAAATGTTTTGGTGAGAGAGAGAGAAAGATGAAGAGAGAAATGTTCTGGTGAGAGAGAGAGAAAGATGAAGAGAGCAATGTTCTGGTGAGAGAGAGAGAAAGATGAGAGAGAGAAATGTTCTGGTGAGAGAGAGAGAAAGATGAAGAGAGAAATGTTCTGATGAGAGAGAGAGAAAGATGAAGAGAGAAATGTTCTGGAGAGAGAGAGAGAAAGATGAAGAGAGAAATGTTCTGGTGAGAGAGAGAGAAAGATGAAGAGAGCAATGTTTTGGTGGGAGAGAGAGAAAGATGAAGAGAGAAATGTTCTGGTGAGAGAGAGAGAAAGATGAAGAGAGAAATGTTCTGGTGAGAGAGAGAGAAAGATGAAGAGAGCAATGTTTTGGTGAGAGAGAGAGAAAGATGAAGAGAGAAATGTTCTGGTGAGAGAAAGAGAAAGATGAAGAGAGCAATGTTCTGGTGAGAGAGAGAGAAAGATGAAGAGAGAAATGTTCTGATGAGAGAGAGAGAGAAAGATGAAGAGAGCAATGTTTTGGTGAGAGAGAGAGAAAGATGAAGAGAGAAATGTTCTGGTGAGAGAGAGAGAAAGATGAAGAGAGCAATGTTCTGGTGAGAGAGAGAGAAAGATGAGAGAGAGAAATGTTCTGGTGAGAGAGAGAGAGAAAGATGAAGAGAGAAATGTTCTGATGAGAGAGAGAGAAAGATGAAGAGAGAAATGTTCTGGAGAGAGAGAGAGAAAGATGAGAGAAATGTTCTGGTGAGAGAGAGAGAAAGATGAAGAGAGAAATGTTCAGGTGAGAGAGAGAGAAAGATGAAGAGAGAAATGTTCAGGTGAGAGAGAGAGAAAGATGAAGAGAGAAATGTTCAGGTGAGAGAGAGAGAAAGATGAAGAGAGAAATGTTCAGGTGAGAGAGAGAAAGGAGAGAACGAATGAGATCAAAACAAAAAAGAAATCAACAGAGCGAGAGAAAATGACCAAGAAAAAAAAAAACAGAATGACAGAAAGGGCCGAAAGAAAAAGAAACATATATTCATACTTGTAGTTCATGGGTTCGGGGGGGGGGGGTGAGGTCCATTATTCTCACAGACCTCACTGTCTTATAGGCTATAGCATGAATGTAGACAAAAAGAAATTTAATAATTGTGTATCCAATGAATTTCTATTTCTATCATTGGAAAATGTTCTGCGATAAACTAACCAATGTCAAGGGCACTGAATTGAACATCACGGTTGCCAACTAATACGTATTTAGCTCGAATTCCGAATTATCGCAATGCGTAGCATTTGATGTTGACATTAGCTCTGTTTTATTAACGCTAGTTAGTTGCCCATTTGTTTTGAAATGAATAATAAAGTGGAGGTCTAGTACATAGACATAGAGAGAGAGATTAGACCTAGACTGGAAAACGGAAACTAATTGTTATTATATTATGATCAGATCACAGACCTATATTATTTATATATATATATATAGATACATTGTTATGTACATAACTTTTTCAAGCTGTAAGGATAGTCGCCCCTAATCTAGAAAAATTGATCTTTTCTGTCTTAGAAAAGTAATGATCTTTAGTTTTCAAAGTTTAGAAATAATGCAATACCATTTTGCGGATTTTTAAATTTTGATCAAAGAACTATAAAGTCACGCAAATACATAAAATTAGCCATTTTCTGTTAGTATCCATTGAGATAATGTTTCGAAAATTCTAGATCGAACTAATTTACGTCTGTTGAATTTAATCATCTAATGTACATTTAAATAGATTGAGAACCTAGATCTTTCTAGATTATGTATCTAAAAATTGCGATATAATAATTATGAAACGAGAGTACTCTTATTTTCAATGTTCATTTACTAGATCTAAAAATTAAATTATATGTTACATAGGTTAGGGTTAAAAAAAACTCTGTAAACTCCTTATAACTACTTGACAAAACAAAAGCCTTGTCTCAGGCTTTTTGAAATTTTTTACATTTTTTTTTTGTGTGTGGTGTTAAAAGATCTCCATGTCCAGTCTAGATATAATATATATAGGTCTGTGGTCTAGTATTTCTTCTGGAATAAAATTATTTTGCGCTTCGAAAGAAAGCGCTTTAAAAAATGCATTCTGCGGAGTTTGTAAGTGAAAAAAAAATATTGTATAGATTAAAAAAAAAACATATCGACATTTCTTTTCTTCTGTTAACCGAATACACCGAAAAAGCTTTCCCGCCATTAACCCAAATCTTGAATAGACTTTTAGTGTTAGCTTGTATTTTGTTTCAAGCTAAATTGAACTTCAATATTGTCAACTAAACAAAAACTTTAAAAATGTAACTCTTCTACACTTAAAAAGTGCAGAACAATAATCAAAGAAACTTTATTTAGAAACAAAAACATTGCTTATGAACACTGCATTCTGATGTGTCAAAAAGTATATACCTTTTAAAAAAGTTTTTTTGTTCAACACTGCCTTTATTTTCTACACCGGACACACCTTAAATATTGCTATTTATAGTCTTTCCGCCATGTGGTCTGACATAATGCAATCAATATCTCCCGCTTCTTGGTTTCATTTACTTTTGCTCTTTTCTACATTTTGTCCAATACTTAGATAAACTCACTCTGTCTGTCTGTCTGGGTACAAATTGTGTACACATTATTTCTCCAACTTACCATTCTCGGATAGAGTTGAAACTTTGCACTATTACTTATTATCCCTAAGAAATTTAAAAAAAAAAAGAACAATTTATAAATTAATTAGCAGTAATCAATTAATTTATTTTGATGTGGGAAAAGGGGAATAAACATTACAGTATTAAGATATATGTCTGTAAATCTGCAGTTCTTTCCTTTATATAAGCCTTTTCATTTTGCGTGTTTTCTGTTGTTGTTTTTTTTTAAATTAATTTTGTTACAATTATTATTACATATTATATTGACCATTAAAAATTAATAAAACCCATATTTATTTATGTGACCTATCAGAAATTTAACATATGAAGAACAATTTAAAGATCTATAAGAAAAATAATCGCTAAAAGGATATGATATTCTTACATTATCATACCCCAGAGAGAAACCCAGGTTAAATACAAATAGATATATATAATAGTTAACCATAACGAACGACTCAGACCCTATCTGTTATACACCTGGGGTTTGAACTCGAAAGCCTTAGCTCACGCAAATGGGGACATCTTTTCTCTGCTCAATACCCCCCACACACACACACACATCTTTCTCATTGTCGCCTCTTTGTGTGACGTTCTCCTTTCAGTCGCTCATTCCGACACACACACACACTCGCACACACACACATTTTATCTTATAACATAGCTGTACTCTTCTTTCTTTAGGGTCTTTTGTGTCCTCGTGAGGGAATGTCCTCGAATCGCAGATGCCGTTACAGCTGTGAAACACGCAGGCACCCGTAAAAGGGCGTAACTCTTTATGTATTCAAACCTCTACCCCCACACACGCCCGCACGCACATTTGCAACAAACTGTAACGAGCACAAAGAAAAACACACACACACAAAATCTGAGGACGCAGACGGTCTTTCTTGTCAAGCACAAACCTGGTGTATTCTGTATAGTGTGACTATTGTCCCTTTAGCTTAAAGCCCGTTATTATAATCACCAAACAATTCGAACAAATTTAAGTTCAATTTATTCATACAAGGAAAAGAAAGACAATACACACATTCAGACAAGACACACACACACACTTGAATAAGAAGCAGAACAAGGAAAAAAAGACGTCTAGACAAATGACAGTCAGACACACACACACACACACACACATACATACATATAGAAGGGTAAACCAGACACATATAAGAACTCATATAATGAGTTAAAGCCTATTTTGTAAAGAGTATTTTTAGTCAAGGTTATATCTGAAGTAATCTGAAGGGACTAGCAGGAGAGCGGCACTGAGCAGACGTTAGGAGTGAAAGAATGAATCAATTGTGGACAGACGACGAAAGATGAAAAGCGTGTGACAGAAGTCAATGATGCATGTGATTCCTGAACTGGTTCCCCACACCGTGACCTGGAGGTAGGAGAGAGGTGGTATTATAGTGTCACCAAGGTACAGCACACACACACACACACAAAGACCATCTTACATCTTTTAGCTTTCTTTTATGAATGTTCCAGTCGTCCTAAAGAGTACAGCAATGACATCGAAGACAGTGGAACAGCGGATTAGTGTTTTGTTTTGTTTGAATATAACTATTGTGTGAATGTATAGCGAGTAATACAACAACATAAGGAGTAAAACAGTTGTTTTAGTTTGTTGGTTTCTGTGCGTCCCTCTTACTCGTAGAATTAAATAAAATTCACTTACAATGTATCTATACGGGAGATAACTAACAATTCATTGATAAGTATAATAAATGAAACGTTTAAACTTGTCAAATGTTTTATTTACATTTTGTTATAAATATATTTGTTTCATTATTTCCAACGGATTAACTTGCCCGCTAGAGTTTTAGCTTCATCTCAAGTTATCGTTATTTGTTTTTCTACATTTTTAACGTACCCCCGAAAGGGAAATAACTGCTATCCGTTTTGTTCTTGAATTTTTGTGTATATTTATATATATATATATGTTTGCGTAGAATTGTATCTTATAACTATCTAGAATCTTCTCGATATAGACATATATCATCGAGTTTGTTGGAAAACACGAACTCCCTTGTTCATTTACTTTTTCAGAAGTGTTGGTCATAGTAACGATATCGTTAATAAAGCGGTATTTCTTATGCACTAGCGGATCCAGAACTTTGGAGTGGGGGGGCGATTTTTTTTCAAACCCTAACCCTAACGCCCAGTAAACCCTAACCCTATACATAAACGTGCGTACAGCACATATATATATATATATATATATATATATATATATATATATATATATATATATATAACAATAAATAAGCAGTATTTCTCAGTATTTTCATGCATTCTTCACTGCAGAAACGCATTCTCCTAACATCTACAGCTCTTTATCCATCAATGGAGTTCGGGGCGAAGCCCCGACGCCAAAAAGCGTTTTCTTGCATTTTTCACTGCAGAAACGCCTGATCCTGACATCTACAGCTCACTATTCATCAGTGAGTTTCGGGGCGTAGCCCCGACGCATAAAGCGTTTTCATGCATTCTTCACTGAATAAAATCATTCTCCTGACATGTACAGCTCTTTATCCATCAGTGGAGTTCGGGGCGAAGCCCCGACGCCAAAAAGGGTTTTCTTGCATTTTTCACTGCAGAAACGCCTGCTTCTGACAACTACAGCTCACTATTCATCAGTGAGTTTCGGGGCGTAGCCCCGACGCATAAAGCGTTTTCATGCATTCTTCACAGAAGAAACGCATTCTCCTGACATCTACAGCTCATTATTAATCAGTGGAGTTCGGGGCGAAGCCCCGACGTCAAAAAGCGTTTTTTTGCATTTTTCACTGCAGAAACGCCTGCTTCTGACAACTACAGCTCACTATTCATCAGTGAGTTTCGGGGCGTAGCCCTGACGCATAAAGCGTTTTCTTGCATTCTTCACTGAAGAAACGCATTCTCCTGACATCTACAGCTTATTATTAATCAGTGGAGTCCGGGGCGAAGCCCCGACTCCAAAAAGCGTTTTCACTGCAGAAACGCCTGCTCCTGACAACTACAGCTCACTATTTATCAGTGATTTTCGGGGCGAAGCCCCGACGCTAAAAGCGTTTTCTTGCATTCTTCGCTGAAGAAACACATTCTCCTTACCTAAAGCTCATTATTCATCCTATTAAAAAAGGACATTTTGAATAATATTGTACTTGAAAAATATTCTAATTTGAATGTATACGCCCTTAATACATTGTAAATAAAACCGATTTGTTCCTTAAAAAGATCAGATACCCCACATATTTAAATTAAGGCTTTGAGGATCGCCGCCGAAAAAAAATGCAATAAATAATATTCAATAAAATTCAAGCATAAATTGTGAGTTATAGTCCCAAATTTAACAAGAAAAATATTAGATTGAGTAGAGGTTGGAAAAAAGGCTACTCATCTCAATCGTGACTCTTATACTGAAAATTTTTGTTTGAATTCTAACTTTTCCAAAGCAAAGTCTTTCTTAAAATAATTATGATAAATTCATATGAAATTACATAAACTCTGTCTGGAAATGGGAGGGGCGGTAGAATGAAAACGATTTATCCTTGATCCTTTTTATAATTTCTGCTAATGATTGCATTTGGCATTAAAGAATAAATTATATTAGTGGCTGATTTTTTTTTACATTTTGTAATTTCTTAACTATAATACAAAAAGAAAAATTATTGCTTTGTCCGATAAGGGAAAGGAGATGGCATGTATCGCCCCTGCCACCTTTTTCCTTTTATATTTACTAATCATAAAATTTGAGATTAGAGTGTGGTGCGACATAATATACAAATGGTATCACATATCAATTATATAGAAATTTAACTATTTTTGTTCACAAACTATGATTCCTCCATAAAAATATGACCGCCCCCCCCCCCACTCAGAGGGCTAGAGCGGGGAGGGCAGTACATGCAATCGCCCCCCCCCCCCCATTACCCCACCGAATCGGCCAAGATACCTGAAGGAGAGCGACATAATATCAAATTTATATATCAATGCAACTAATCTTGCTCACAAACTATGATTTCTCCATAAAAGTAGGACCGCCCCCCCCCCCCACTCAAAGGGTTTAGGTGGGAAGGGCAGTAGAGGTTTCGCCCCCCCCCCACACACACACACCAATCGGACAACAGGGGAACGACATAATATAAAGATCGGTTAAAATATCAATAACAAGTTTTAATCATATAGATATTTAATGGATTCTTTTGGCAAGCTGTGATTTCTACAAATAAATTGGACCGCCCCCCCCAACTCAAAAGTTTATGGTTGGGGGGGGGCGGATTGATGCTATCGCCCCCTCCCGACCCCACCTAATCGGCCAACATACTAGAGGGGGGGGGGCGAAACAATCTAAAAATAGTTTGAAATATAAATAATTAGTATATATTATTAACATAAGTAATAAATTCGTATACAAATTGTGTGACTTCTATACTAAAATTCGTCCGCCCCCCCCCTCGGGGGGGGGGGTCGGCCGAGTGGGGGGGGCGATCGCCCCTACCGCCCCCCCCCTGGATCCGCCAGTGTTCTTATGTCATAATTTTCTTACGACATAGTTTAGGACAATGTCGTTAAGTGCTCCTCCTTTACAAGTGCCACATTGGCATGGAACAAATTGTCCGACTCAGTCTTGAGTGACTTGGTAGAATGTAACATCTCTAATTAACATGTACGACTACTGGCACATATAGACTTGCAATTAACGTAACACTTTTTTTTTTTGGAAGAGCGTCAAAACTTGAAAAGATAAAATCAAAGTTCAGAAAATCAACACGACAACAAACACGCACTTGTCTCTGTGTCACATGCCTGAGTGATGATGATGTAAGCACGAGTAAAAGTAAGTGAGCCTATTTGTTTCTATTAGCTCAATAGATTCTGATGTAACCACGCGGAAGTCTGTCACAGTTGAGGTAGTGAAAGTGGAAAGTGTGCAGGCGAGTGACAGAAAGACATGTAGTTTTTTAGAGTGATTTTATAGTAGCATTATTGCCTTTGAATTTCTGCACACGTCTACATTGAAGTTGAAAGTTATGAATGTAAATAAATAATTAAGTTCATTTTTTGTTTATAAAGAATTTTTATTCAATCTTCATTCAATTTCAGGTATTTCAAGATTAATACGCCTAATATCTATTACTTGTACTAGCTGTTTGGAGCTAGTAACCAACGTGAGCAAATTAACACTCTGTCAGTAAACCTTTGGTCAAGAGCATATCAACACTCTGTCAGTAATTCTTTGGTCAAGAGCATATCAACACTCTGACAGTTAACCTTTGGTCAAGAGCATTCAATACTCTGCCAGTAAACCTTTGGTCAAGAGCATATCAACACTCTGTCAGTAAACCTTTGGTCAAGAGCATTCAATACTCTGTCATTAAACCTTTGGTCAAGAGCATATCAACACTCTGTCAGTAATTCTTTGGTCAAGAGCATATCAACACTCTGTCAGTTAACCTTTGGTCAAGAGCCTATTTAGCCTACTTCAGTACACCTTTGGTCAAGAGCCTAAATAAAATACTATGTCAGTAAAACCTTTGGTCAATCTTATATCTTATACACGCAAAACGTTTAGTTTTTGCAAAGTCAACAAAACTAACCAAAATGGACCATAAGTAAGAGAATGAGCACGTCCTATAAATTAAACCAGGTACCGGGGACAGATGATGTACCAGGGACAGATGATGTACCAGGGACAGATGATGTACCAGGGACAGATGATGTACCAGGGACAGACGATGACTATGTACTAAGAAGATATTAAAAGAAGCATGCATAATTTGTAGGTAACAGGAGAAACAGAAACACTCTTTGTCTCTGAAATGTTGTCTCATATAATGCAATTTTAAAGACGTTTATACATCTGTTTACTACATATTGAAAAGCTATAACGTAATGAAAATTTAGCAACTATATAATGAGCATATAGATGTTTCTTAATGTACATGCAGCTACATCATAATGAACATAGAGCTACACTATAATGAACATAGAACTACTACATAATGAACATAGAGCTACTACATAATGAACATATTCATGAATCGCAATAAATCACAAAGCATAATCTTCCACCCACCCAGACGTTTACAGTCAATCAGTTTGCGAAGAAAAATATCCATATGACGGAGTGTCAAACGACCATAATCCGGCCCTATTGATAAAGCTTTAAAACACGTCATTTGTGACCAATGATGCATTGAGTGCAACCTATGAAGTCTGTGATGCATGTCGTGTTTGACTAGCGGTGCACGACGTCCATCCTAACAACACTTTCCTTTAGACCAGTCCATTGCAACAAAGGATCTAGATCTTACAAGTTTTTGTCTTCTTATCAATGTTAACAAGCACTAAATCAGGGTGTGATAAACACTGGAATAGTTCGAAACTATCTGTAAACAGAGTTATGCTTTGATGTATGCGTGTGTGTGTGTGTGTGTGTGTGTGTGTCTGTATTGACGTTTGTAGATAAGGTCATTGTGACCTAATTTTCAACCTGCTAGAATAACCATGAAAACAATTATGAAAAATCTCCACATGTGCCTGTTTGGTGTGTGAATGTGTATTTCTGGGTCTAACATTTCAGCTACATTTGTTTGATTCACTATTATTTATGTCTTTTTATCTATAGCGGACTTAATATTCGAAGTGTCTTTTTTGCGGGGGGGGGGGGGGGGAGAAACAAGTAGATCCTAAATCACATACACACACATACAAAGAATTGGTCCACAAACTCATTCAACATTTAGAATACATTTGGATAGCTTTGTAAAATCGTATCGGTTTGCAGTGAGTTGACACATTTCTTATTCCATACTCTAGAACAAAGTCGTGCAAGTTCTTCCCTAGCGGCATTAGAGAATGGAATGGGTTGCCTGAATCATACAGTAAAGACTTTGAAGAGTTGAAATGATTGATTAACATGCATGACTAGATGAACAGTTGAAATGATTGATTAACTTGCATGACTAGATGAACAGTTGAAATGATTGATTAACTTGCATGACTAGATGAACTGTTGAAATGATTGATTAACTTGCATGACTAGATGAACAGTTGAAATGATTGATTAACTTGCATGACTAGATGAACAGTTGAAATGATTGATTACCTTGCATGACTAGATGAACAGTTGAAATGATTGATTAACTTGCATGACTAGATGAACTGTTGAAATGATTGAATAACTTGCATGACTAGATGAACAGTTGAAATGATTGATTAACTTGCATGACTAGATGAACAGTTGAAATGATTGATTAACTTGCATGACTAGATGAACAGTTGAAATGATTGATTAACTTGCATGACTAGATGAACAGTTGAAATGATTGATTAACTTGCATGACTAGATGAACAGTTGAAATGATTGATTAACTTGCATGACTAGATGAACAGTTGAAATGATTGATTAACTTGCATGACTAGATGAACAGTTGAAATGATTGATTAACTTGCATGACTAGATGAACAGTTGAAATGATTGATTAACTTGCATGACTAGATGAACTGTTGAAATGATTGATTAACTTGCATGACTAGATGAACAGTTGAAATGATTGATTAACTTGCATGACTAGATGAGCAGTTGAAATGATTGATTAACTTGCATGACTAGATGAACAGTTGAAATGATTGATTAACTTGCATGACTAGATGAACAGATGAAATGATTGATTAACTTGCATGACTAGATGAACTGTTGAAATGATTGATTAACTTGCATGACTAGATGAACAGTTGAAATGATTGATTAACTTGCATGACTAGATGAACAGTTGAAATCATTGATTAACTTGCATGACTAGATGAACAGTTGAAATGATTCATTAACTTGCATGACTAGATGAACAGTTGAAATGCGTTGGACGTGATTATTTTCTTTATTGAAGTAACAACCCAGGTCTAATGGGTGCCTGACATTAGTTGCGGAAAAGTAAAGGTGGTCGTTGATCGCTGTGCTGGCTATATGACACCCTCGTTAACCGTGGGCCATAGAAACAGATGACCAAGTCCGAAAATCTACGTTTTTACCTAATCAACGGTAAATACATACAAGTGTGTTAATGCGGGCTATGGTAACTGAGTGTTAATGCGGGCTATGGTAACTGAGTGTTAATGCGGGCTATTGGTAACTGAGTGTTAATGCGGGCTATGGTAACTGAGTGTTAATGCGGGCTATGGTAACTGAGTGTTAATGCGGGCTATGGTAACTGAGTGTTAATGCGGGCTATGGTAACTGAGTGTTAATGCGGGCTATGGTAACTGAGTGTTAATGCGGGCTATGGTAACTGAGTGTTAATGCGGGCTATTGGTAACTGAGTGTTAATGCGGGCTATGGTAACTGAGTGTTAATGCGGGCTATGGTAACTGAGTGTTAATGCGGGCTATGGTAACTGAGTGTTAATGCGGGCTATGGTAACTGAGTGTTAATGCGGGCTATGGTAACTGAGTGTTAATGCGGGCTATGGTAACTGAGTGTTAATGCGGGCTATTGGTAACTGAGTGTTAATGCGGGCTATGGTAACTGAGTGTTAATGCGGGCTATGGTAACTGAGTGTTAATGCGGGCTATGGTAACTGAGTGTTAATGCGGGCTATGGTAACTGAGTGTTAATGCGGGCTATGGTAACTGAGTGTTAATGCGGGCTATGGTAACTGCGTGTTAAAACGCTTGGCCTCCGAACCAATGGCAATTGAGGCATATAATAATTGAGCTCAAATCCCGGTGAAGACTGGGTGAAGACTGGGCTTTGATTCCAACACCCCCCCCACTCTAATGAGAACCTGACTTACGTTAGGGAAGTAAAGGCGGTTGATCGTTGTGCTGATCACATGACACCCTCGTTTACCGTCCACCATAGAAACAGATCGCAATGTCTGAAAGGGCTACGGAAAAGGCTGACACACTCGCCAAGAGTAGGGGAGAACAAAAACACAATTAAACATTGCACTCTATCCAGAAGAAATGCAGAAACTAATTGTGAATAGAATACATGAGAAATAGACAAGCTCTCATCCGAATCACAAGAAAGATGACGCCTACTATAAGCTATCCCGACAAGATCAGAATGAGACAACATATGTTCCAGAAGCTCAAAATTGGAACCAGTAAAATCTGCCCATGTGGAGTGTCAACAGAAAATGCTGACCATGTCCATCAAAAGTGCATTCATTACCAAGAGGCCCGAACAAGACGCTGGCCCCAAAACACCCCCAATTGAAAGAAAACTATATGGAGAGCTCCCTGATTTAGAAACCACTGCGCAGTTCATCTGGTATATTGGTATTTTCATCTGAACACTCCAGCAAAATAATGAGAACGAGGAAAAACAATGAAAGGGCTACCGTAAACAGTGAATTGTGCATGAACTGAGCTACCAAGAAAAACCAACAACTCGTTGAAACTAATTAATGAGCACAGTATACATGTACAGATACACATGCTTAAACTTTGCTACTCTTTCTTTGAGGAGTTGTTTCATTAGTTATCTAAAATTTAATTTAAAAAAAAACTGAAAAAACAAGGTTACAAAGACAGTTTGTGTGGAAATCAAAGGAGGCGCAATCCGCTCACAATAGTGGTGTTTAGTATGTAGATTTGTTTTTTTTTCAAAGACAAATATTATAAACCACATTTAAGTAATCATGTAATTACGATGCTATTACCAATGATTAGAGAATAGTATAGAAGCAGAAGAGTTGTTCCATTATATTTCGTTAATCTTAAGTTAAAATAAACTTTATGTTCGCAATCATTAAGTGTTACAGTGGTTTATTTGCCATTTCTGACTAGTTTCGCAACCTTTTATAATTTGTGCAACTGGAATAGAAATTTTCTCCCTTTATTAGTAGAAATAGTGAGTTCTAGACACGACAAGAATTTATATTTGAAGCTAAATACTCGAAAATATTTGCGCTGGGAATTGAAGCGCCCGCTCCCTTTGACCCCACAGCTAACTAATAGCGATGGAGTATAAACGTATTTTTCAAATTGTCTTTGGGAATGGGGAAGAGGGTCACTAATCAAGGTTTGAGAAACACTGTGAATATAATGTGCAATGCATTCAACTGACAAGAAATGAACTATGTATTTGTTTTGTTTTATCTTGACTAGATGGTATTTCTAATTTACATTTTGCAATTTCAACTAAGTCCTATCGGTGCAGGATTTTTTAATTAATATTTCCGCAAAACTTTCAGCATTTCATTGTCATTACTGTTTAATATTTTTTTTTACTTATGTTATATAGTTATGCTTTAGTATATAAAGGTTTTAGCGAATATGTATGTTAAATTGTATTCCATAACCAATTCCAGTGACAGGTGCACTTCGTGGTCGAGACGCAGACAAATGTGCCCAAGATCACGCTGACAAAAGAAAGGTGTCATGTGATTCAGGAATTTGGATGGCATGTCGCCTTTGCATAAATGCACAGTTAATCAAATTAGAACCTTGCTGGGACAGTAAGTCAACAGAGCGCGGAGTTAAAGACGAAGGAGGTCTTGTGTTCCAAACAGAGAAGTGCAAGGCCACAGTGGAAACATGTTTCTCTGTTCTGTTGTTTTTTCAAGTATCAGACGTTCTTCCCAAAAAGACGATAAATTGGACCTAGTCCAAACTTTTTACAGGACGCTAATAATAATGGTGTATATGGATCGGAATTGTGACCATCGCGACGTCAGGCCGAATCGCGACCACGGAGCAATGGGCCGTGCCTGGAGAAAGCAAAGGAATACAATCTTCGAACTCAAAATAAAGTGCTTTTATCAGTTTCATTTTTTTTTCAAGAGTAGAGAAATACTATCAGCATATTTTTTTTATTTAATATAAGATAAGATGATTGTATTGGTCCAAACCACTGGAAATTCAGTTTGATTACAAGTGTCCTCCTCAGCATTTAGACTATAACAATAAGACTAGACATATCAAACCAACCACGTGACAAAAGCTTCATTGGGTCTTAGTTGACTTTTACTGACTGTTTAATAGTATAATAGCTAAGGCTTTTGTCTAGGGAGGCAATGTATGAGCTTAGTAAGATAAGTCATTGGCGCAAATTTCTTCCTCTTGAGTTCACTCAGAATCTGTAGGGACATAGTGACTATGTTTGTCATGTGACTCTCCAATAGGGCAGCATTTCTTCTCTACCTTTGACTTTCTGCAATGGTCATACTCATTTTGCCAGGTGGCCATTTCTTCTCCACTTTCTTCCATTGATGTATTCTCAGGTCTCGCTTGCAGAACAATAGATCAAGTATATATATATATATATATATATATAAGCTTGATACAGCGAGAGCTTAAGCTGTGAAAAATGTATATAAATTTGAAATATTCCTTTCAATTTGTTGGGAGGCTGGTCTATGTTAATCCACGACCCCCTTCTCCTCCCCAAAAAAAAAAAATGACACCTATTTAAACTTGAATATGCCTGGCCCAGCCCTTTACATATTTTCACATGACTCATGACGGTATGTGACGTTATTCCACATGCACATGACGTCTGGCAAGAAATTTAACACACACACACACAGACACGCACGCACACACACACGCACGTTTCTAATGAAGATGTAATTAATTTTGTGTCAGGATAGTGTGTGTGAGTGTGCGTGTAAGACAAGAAAAAGAAAGGAGGGGGGGGGAGTACTCCAGCAGGTAAAGTACAACATCAGACAGGCAGACTGACAGAGTTGTAAGCACATACAGGCTATCAGACAGGCAGACTGACAGAGTTGTAAGCACATACAGGCTATCAGACAGACAGACTGACAGAGTTGTAAGCACATACAGGATATCAGACAGGCAGACTGACAGAGTTGTAAGCACATACAAGCTATCAGACAGACAGACTGACAGAGTTGTAAGCACATACAGGCTATCAGACAGACAGACTGACAGAGTTGTAAGCACATACAGGCTATCAGACAGACAGACTGACAGAGTTGTAAGCACATACAGGCTATCAGACAGACAGACTGACAGAGTTGTAAGCACATACAGGCTATCAGACAGACAGACTGACAGAGCACATACAGGCTATCAGACAGACAGACTGACAGAGCACATACAGGCTATTCATTTTGTTCTTAAACAAACACGTGCAATGATTTTTAAATTTGTCAAGAATGTGGTTTGGGTTCAAATCCTAATTTTACCAGTTTGTTTGTTGTTTTTTCCCACCGAATCTTTTAGAAAATGCTGAGTGTCTGGTCAAGAAGCTGTGAGAAGTTTTCCCTGAACCCCCTGACCATCATCACGAATATTTGGACTGTCAAAATTATGTACTTTACAAGCAGCAAAGAGCGCCGATAGCTTAATGAACAAGTTGCCGCTGGGCTACACATTCAGCTCATATTTCAACAATGTTTTGTTTCAGATGAAGAAAATACAAAAGTTTTGGTTTCAAATCGAATATTTAAAAACTTAAATCAAAACAAAATATTAAAATTAAAAATAATGCAGTTTTGGATTCTCTTGTCGTGGTGTATTCAATGTCATTGATAATATAATCATATTGCTTTAGTAACATTTCTTTTTCTTAGCATACTAATTTAATGATAATAAATGTGGGAAGAGGTTAGCTACGCAGTGTGAATGACGCAAGATAAGAGACAATGATGTCAGCTGTCTTGGGTTGAACAGACGACTCCAAATTGCCAGAGTGGAAAGACGTGTTTTAGTAGTAAGTTGGATTTTGTTCAAATACTGTTTTTATATTTTAAAAATAAAGTGCTACTACATTTATTTCATTGTATCTCTGAAGTTAACATTGTCTATTTTGTCTCTTGTGTAATAAAAGTTTATATTTAGTATTGTTCACAATGAAGTGATTCAAGTTTTACATGTTAAAGTATAATACGACTAAAGCGGTATAGTTGTCTGCCATCCATTTGGTAAAATCAGCTGACGACTATTAACTACAGGTACCCTAATGGCTTGCTCCTAATTCGTCATAATGGTAGCTCCATTGCCAATTTGCACAAGGTCCCAACATCTGAAATTCTGAGCCTAAAGGAATGTCAAATGCAGGAATTGTTACAACACAAAAAAGAGAAGGGAGGTGCATCATTGATCGCTGCAGCAAAATGTGTTCTGCCGGGCAATGATTTCTCAGATTTCAAGAGTGACTGTTTACCATAAGACGAACTTTAAAAGTTGACATATTTAGATAGATTGATAAACAGATGTGCACCGGGCGAAACCCGCCCCCGCACTTTCTTCGTCCTCTTCTTCTACTTCCAAGGTCTGCTGCGCTCAGCAGTTCACAAACTGATGTCCGAGGTACCCTACACATGGTGGTGTTTTGATGACGAAAGAAAAAGGGCGTGTCTCTCTGAGTGTGCTTGTTTAGAATGCTAGGACAGATTTGTACAAATACTCCTACTTCCCTAGTGCTATAAGAGCATGGAATGGGTTGCCTGCGCTAGCCAGGAAAACCAGTGACTTGGCAGAATTTAAGTCATTGGTTAATATGCATGACTAAATGCATGACGCGTAGGACGTTAACATCTTCTTTTTTTGAAGTAACGTCTGTATTATATAAGATAACATAAGAATGTTCTCTAACCCTAACCTTAACCCTGAGATGTCTTGTCTAGTAATGTAAGTTCTTAGCTAAAGACTTAACTCTTTCTCTCCTAACTGACGATACCAACGTTGATTCCATCAGAACGTGTTAAATAATAATGGAGAGAAAGAGTTAAGGAACATTTTATTTGTGTGTGTGTGCGCGCGTGTGTGTGTATGTTGTGCGCGCGTTTATGCATAGGGTTAGGGTTTACTAGGCGTTAGGGTTAAGGTTTGTAAAAAATCGCCCCCCCCCCAAACTCCAAAGTTCTGGATCCGCCAGTGCCTGTGGTATCAAGTCGTTAGTCGAACTAACAATGCAACAGTATCGGCAAGTCTTTTAGACACGCGCACATTTCTCCCTTTCTATCGACGGAGTTAGTTTTGTAGTTGTTGATATTTTGTAGTTGTTGATATTTTGTAGTTGTCGATATTTTGTATTACATAGTGTCTCGTATTTAGTCTTTGAATATTGAAACCACTTCGGGGGCCGATTCTGAGTTTGTGCTTCCACACAAACTGTCTTTGTAACCTTGTTTAAAATTTATAATCATGTTTACATAAATATATATGCGGTATATAATTGTTGTTATCTAGAGATGTTAAAAGGATGTCAAGCAGTTTAAAATAGAGTGATACCAAAAACGATTGTCACGTGACTGTAATGGATTGTAGCGATTGGTTAAACATCGAGTCATTTGAAAAGTAGGTTTCAAATAATGTAATGTTACAGTAGCGTCTTGATTTGGGGGGATCGGCGGGAGGGAATAAGAAATGGGATCAATCAAGCCACAGGCAATACTGGCAGAAAGATGCCAAGTGGTCTTCAATATCATCAAATTTTGGGGAATACAAAAAAAAAACATCATATGATTGTTTTCTATTTAATATATTTTTATTAAATAATTATTATATTCTAAGTAAGTATTTTTTCTATGTGTTTGGTAAAATATCTTATAATTATATTTACATTAGCTACGTTGATTAAAGCATTATCTCTTTAAGAAAACATTTCTTTTTTTCCAAAACAACTGGATATCGTTTTAAACGAGATTCACGAACAGTTCACGTTTGTTTTAAAGAATATCCAACAATACATACTAGTCTTTTATTATATTATTTAACCTAAACTAATCTGTAAATTCTAACAATTTACAAGAAAAAAAAAAGACTACAAAATTTTGTAGAAGAATAACTCGGTTATCTCAATAGATACTATTTGTAACATAGTACAGATATTTTAAGGCAATTTAAGCTATTTATGTTAAGTGTAAGCTCTTTAAAATCGACACCAACAGTTGGGAGAAAGATGCATGAGATAGATGCAAACTGGAGAGCAATCCTAAAGGAAGGGGCTGCATTGCAGATGGCACACACATCAGAAGTAGAAAGAAGGGTGAAAATGCGGCGGCGTCTGATGATTACAGATGCTCAACCTGTGGCAAGCAGTTATGTATCAATGATTGGCCTCTTTAGTCACATGAAAAGTTGCAAACGGGAAGGGTCATCTCTCGAGAAGTAAAATGCCACAGAGTTAATATAGTTTTGTCCGAGGGGTCATTTGAGGCGCCGTCAACTGGTTAGTTAGAAAAAGATATCAGCCTCTTGTAATAATTCCCTCACAAAAATACCATCTCCCAATAGAGCACCTTGAACTGTCAAATATTAAATTTTATTGATATTCAGAATGAACAAAATATCTTTTTCTAGCTTTGTAATATTTTAAAATTGTGTGTACTTGTTTGACCTTTTACATAGTTTATAAACACTTCATTTCCAATTTTTTAAACAAAATGACAATTTTATCTATTTTCAGGATATTTTTAAGAGTTTTAAGGAGATTTTAATAATTTCATGAGATTTCCAGGACATTTTCCTATATTTTGCAATTCCAGGATATTTCCAAGAGGCCCTGGAAACTACGGATGCCACGAAAACATTTGCTATTAGAAATAAATTATAATGGTTTTATTTCAGTTTAGGCCTGGAATTGGCGCGGGGCCTACAGCGGCCGCATAGGTTGCAGTGGCCTAAGACCGGTCCTGCACCTGGGTGTATACGTACCCCACTTTAAGAAACACTGTATTATGCGAAGGTTTAAAGATGTGAGTGCTGGACGTCTCCTTTAAGAATGACTGAGTTTCCAGTTTGAGATCAGCTGATATGGATGTCTTCAGCTAGTTCAAGGGACCACTGGAGTATACTCTCCAACCCTGACAGTCAAGTTTCATTCAACTCTCGTACATGGGGCACAACCGCCCAGCCCCCTTTCTTTATGTTCTCATACATAGGAGGATAGGTAGGAGTGGGGGGGGGGGGGGAGGTGTAGGTGGAAGAAGTTGTCTCTCACACCCGGGACCAAGAACATTCAATTTTCGCTAGCGTTAGCAACTTCTTTTATGTGATTTCGAAAACGGCAGTCTCTGCTATGAGGGACGAGAGAGAGAGAGAGAGAGAGAGAGAGAGAGGGTGGAGGAACAACGAAGAAGAGAACTACCTAACACGGCGTATTGAGAGAGGGGGGGGGGAAGTGTGACAGAGGACAGGAAACATCCAGGGCTACCGGTAACATTCTTGACCTAGTTTACTTACATCTAGACTGTCGGGAATCCCGAGGTAAACTGGGGCCTGGAAGGTCACGGCGGAGGCGATCTACTTCAACTTCTGCTTCCCACCCAGTCTGTATTTCACGTCTGCCCGAGCGCGGTACGAGTTCGTGGCCTCTGGTTTTAATATTCTAGTCTCCCTTTGCTTGCAGAGTACAAGGGAAGTCACTTTTATGGTTTATAGTTGAAATTTAATTTTATTTTTAAAAGACATTCAGAACTCTACTGTTATTCTTTTAAAGGCAAAGCCCTAGACCAGTGGTTCCCAAACTTTTTTGTCTCGTAGACCCCTTGCCATGTTTTCTGGTTATCGGTAGACCCCCTGCTTAACTTTCAAATTTTTGCAAATTCAACTTTTTTTTTTTAAACTAATTTCATTCTGAACAAAAAGTAAAGTTCCCCTCAGACCTTGTGGTATATAGAGCAGATGATGTAATGGTCATCTGTTTCTGTGGCCTACGATTATCGAGGGTGTCATGTGGCCAGCACAACGACCAACAGCCTTTACTTTCCCCAACTAATGTCAGGTACCCATTAGAGCTGGGTGGCCTCAGAGGCGCCCAAAAGATCCCGAAATTAAAAATCCAAGTCTTCAACAGGATTCAAACTGGGGACCCCCGGTTCAGAAACCAAGCACTTTACAGCTCAGCCAAAACGCTTCCAACTTTCTATCTGTAGAGAGTTGAAAAGTGAAAAAGTAATTTAAAGATACATATTAGAGATTTTAGAGATCTCTCTTTTTTATTGATAAAATTCAAAACCAATTAAAATAGCAATTATGTATTGCTGGAATCTCCAAACACAATGGCCTTAAGTATCATTGTAAGAGTTTTCGCAAAGAGCAGTTTCTCGTGTATTTGTTGACGTTTCACGAGTTGCTCAAATATTGTGTCCGCGCGAAGATGTTATCACTATCGGGAGAAAGAGCGAAGGCGAGTGACTGTCGCCTAAACCAGTGAGCTTCGAGCATGAAGGGCTCATTAGTCTTGGCTGGCTACCCACCTAGTAGAAGTAAAACTGAATTCAAAACTCTCCTGTCTTGCAACTCAAACATGGGAAAGGTTTTGTGGGTTAACCTGAGGAAAAATAAGGAGCCGGCGACCATAATGCAGTTTGCAGCACACACCACTATATCCTGTCAGAACCTGTGACGCTGCTGAGCGAAAAAAATATGTAGTTTGCAAAGAATTACATATGAAGCTTTTAATTTTATTACTCATGCCACCTAAGCAACCTTGAACTGTATTGTTGTTTAAAGAAATTCTTTTAATAATATCAGATGTGGGTTTGTGTAAAACAGGTTTTAAAACTACAACGGCTGGTAAAAATCAATGTTTAACCTATGGTGTTTTCCGCATTTTGCCATAAATAAGTAAATTTCCCCTTTCAGACATTGTGATGATGTTATGGTCATCTGTTTCTTTGGCTAACGGTTAACGAGCAGTGTGTCATGTGGACAAAACAACGACCAACCGCCTTTACTTTTACTAACATAATTCAGGTACCCATTAGAGATGGGTGGACTCAGGGGAGCCTTGAAAATCCTGAAATTCAAAATTCACAGAGATTCGATCCCAGGACCCCAATTACAGAAGCCAAGTGCTTAACCACTACGACCACACCCTTATTTTGCTATAAGTGAACAGATATTGTAAGACTCATAAACCAACATCTTCTCTACATGATGTTGAATAGAGATTTTGTGGGTCTATTCTGAACTTTATCTTTGAATGTTCAAAAGTTTTTCAAATCTATATCTTTTTATCAGGGTGATATTGTCACAGATTATCCTCAAGCGTAATTAGTTTCATATCGTCATAAAAAAGGCAATCTGTAACCGCTTGGTTGACAAGGAAAGAATGAACAATTTTATATAGTCAACGCTAGACAGTCTACATTTCTTTTTGTTAAACATTATTTACATGAAGACAAAATTAAGTTATTTTAATAAGTATTGAAATTAAATACAACAATTTTTCGTTTGAATAGCAGGATAAATATTTCAATGATTATAAGTTACAAATTATATATAGTGTGAAGAATTATATTAATGGGATGTAAAAATTAAAGTCACGACCTGCTTATATGAAATCTATTATCATAGACCCCCTTGGACATCTCATGGACCCCCAAATTGTTTATTCACTTTCGTAGACCACTCGAAAGTCTTCGTAGACCCCTGGGGGTCTATATAGACCACTTTGGGAATCACTGCCCTAGACTATGTGGATATAATTGAAGTATTTGTATGAATGTATTAGTATTTTGATAAATAACATAATATATTTAAAAGTACATGTACTATTAAACTCTATTTAATAACATTGAAAACACTGCGAGTTTCATTTGTGTGTTACACATACTTTAAATACATATTTTGTTTCATTATTAGATCCACACTATGAAATTATTTCCCCTGCCTACCAAAATTAAAGAGTATAGTTTAAATTTCTGGCAGTTGTAATAAAAAAAAATAGATTTTAAAATTTTGAATTAAACAAAAGTTAAAGGTAACAAAGGATTTTAGATGTTTAGAGAAGATTTGACTTGGAATCCTGATATAAACCAGTAATTTGACTCGATCTGAGCTGTGGCTGCCAAGCGACCATAAGTCAAAGCATCCCAAATACCACTTTTCACTGAAAATGCTCTAGGTCACTCTAGAAGCATTGAAATATTCCAATCACTTTTATTTCGCTTAGTATTGTGAACTTTGCTTTTATAACGAAAGTCATATGCGATGTAGACGTCTGCAAAAGTTCCGTGATTTGGTGAGCTTAGTCAAAGTCATAAAAGCTTAGCGCTTATGGACTCATTACAAGAGCAGACAATCCGACTCGAAGACATTACCATGCATTTATTCATTCACAAGAGCAGACATTTGGAATTGAAGATATTGTCATTCATTCATTCACAAGAGCAGACATTTGGAATTGAAGATATTGTCATTCATTCATTCACAAGAGCAGAAGACATTTGGAATTGAATATATTGCCATTCATTCATTCACAAGAGCAGACATTTGGAATTGAAGATGTTGCCATTCATTCATTCACAAGAGCAGACATTTGGAATTGAAGATATTGTCATTCATTCATTCACAAGAGCAGAAGACATTTGGAATTGAAGATATTGCCATTCATTCATTCACAAGAGCAGAAGACATTTGGAATTGAAGATATTGCCATTCATTCATTCACAAGAGCAGACATTTGGAATTGAAGATATTGCCATTCATTCATTCACAAGAGCAGAAGACATTTGGAATTGAAGATATTGCCATTCATTCATTCACAAGAACAGACATTCTTTCAGAAGCACTCCTACATAAACGGAGCAGAAGTCTAGGCGAGGTATTATGTAGATATAAACGATGAGCTGAGCGCCCAGTCCGTCGGAAAATTATTGAGATCAACAGATCATAAAATAAGAGTGAGAGTAAGCAAAAATCAACATTGGTGTCCTAACGACCCCCTACTACATGATATATAAGCAGGGATTTTTTTTTGTACAGGTGCGTAGCGGCACCTTTATGAACAAAATATTACTTTCCTTGTATTTTAACGTACATTATTAATTTTTAGTAGTGTTATGACATGAGTAGGATTTATTTATTTGTTTCGGGAATAGGGGAAAAGTTTTAATTAGCGACGATGACGTGCAGTTTGTTAAAAAAGAAAAACGCTCTAGGATTTGATAGAGACAAGACACTTTTCCTATCACAGCAAGAATAAGAAGTAGTTTACGGACCTGGTTGACATCAGACGATTCCCTTCTTGATCATTAAACATATTTGTTGACCAACATCAGCGTCGACTACATACCTTTATTGTTTTGGCATTTCGCCGGTGTTTGAAGGTTACCTCCTGTTTATTTCATTGTTTGTATATGACACGGTGGAAGAGCCACAACAGTAGTTAAAAGTTAGGCAATCAACTACTGAGTAACCGGTACATGTTTTTTTACATAAAAAAAGCACTGTATATAAGTATATACTATATAGAAACTTGTAGTAATGTCCACAGTAGCCAATCTTCTCTTTCTTTTTTTTTTCTAGGAAAGATATCTTGCCAAGGATTGTAAGAAAACCATCATTAATCTGCGTAGTGAAGCGTGTCAGTTTATTTGGAAATGTAGGTTTTAATTTTAAACTCAGAAGAGCGTCGTAACCTTTGATTTCCGGTCTCAACGTTTCGATTCTTCCATGACTTGAAACACACACACTCGTTTAGAGAACTTGTTTGTCAAGCATGTCACATTTCAAAACACTCAAGTAGAATGTGACCTTATTTTTTTTTAAATATTAAGAAAAACATAATAAATACTTTTAAAAAACAAAGCTTATATTAAATGTAATTTTATCAATTAGTTTTTTTTTAATTAAAATCATCAAGTAATACATTACAAGAAGGAAATAACAATATATGATATAAAAGCCAATCATATTTCAAAACTTTTAAAATACAAAGCTATCTTGAGTATTACACAAGGCTTTAGCATTTAGTTATGTATCCCTAGCAGACTTTAGAGTAGTAACAAACACTACAGTTTTAAGTAATACAAGGCTACAAAAACAGTTTGCACACACCTCAAAATCGGCCCCCTAAGTGGTTCACCCAGGCAGGTAAAAAGGCAGGTTTCAATGTCTTCAGAAAGAACATCAGAATGAAATTCTATCAAAGACAAATGACAGAGAAGAATGTAGAAAGAAGGTTTACAGATCCTGTGTGGTGCCCCAGCGGTCCAGCAGACCAAAGGATAGGTGAAAGTACATGTAAAGATGTGAACCTGGCCTAACTGATGTCTCATAATGAATATTTAATCGATCTAATTGTTTTGTAATGAATCTTTTATTCAAAGCTTCAAGAAGAAAACATTGCCGTCAAAAAAAATGTTATTTTTTCCTTTAATAGCAAGTAGCTCTGCAGTTCTCGAGATAATATGAAAAACTAATTATTAATTGTTGTTTTAAATTATGTCCAACTTAAATGCAAACTAAATAGATTTTTCACTTTAAAAAAAAAAGTAAACATTTTTATTTTCAAATGTATTAGTTAATATCATGGTTAATATGACAAAACTTACGTAACTTAGCAATACGAATGTTAAAAAACAATTTTGACCAAAAAAAACTTAAAACATTTGCACAAATGTGTTGAAAATATGGCAGACGATTATTTCCTCCACTAAAGAGTCTCCCGTGTTTGTTACTATTAATAGTGAATAGTTGTAAAAGTGGTGTATTTTTATGAAAAAACTGCTTGCATAAGTGATTTTAAAAATTAGATTTTTCGCTTTCAGAAAAGAAAAAAGTAGCCGTTGCATCAGAACTTTGAATGGTCTAAAATATGATGTCGGATTTTCACTCTTTTTCTAGTTTACGAGAATTAGTTGGGACGGACAGACAATCCACACACAACTAATAGCGTCTTTTCCCATTTCGGGGGCCGCTAAAAATGGAAGTCATAGCGCTACGGTATCCAAAGAACAGAACCATTAAGTATTCCTTCTAACTAGACACATCAGTGAAATGTGCATGACTAATGACTGTAAACAAGAAAAACATATACATTTCTTTTTTTAAAAAAAAAGCTTATATTAAGTGTTATTGTATCAATATTTTTTTCAAAGTTGTCATAGTATCTATTATAGTAAGGTTGCCCATGCATCTATGACTACTTTAAGTACAAATGATTTAATAAAACCACATATATAGTTTATGCATTGAGAAACTCTGATCAATGACAAATCATTTAAATGAATAATCGAATGAAAAATTAAACTTAATAGCAGCTTGAAGACTAATGACTTTTTATATTAAATACATCTTTTGAAATCACTGCTTAGTTTGGATCAGTCTTGTCATTCCATACATTGTCAATCAAACTTAATAAATCTGTGCGATTAGAAATATTTTTTACCAATTGTTTTTGTTTAGCTTTTAGCTTTCTCAGTGGCTATGATCCTACTCTTGTCTGGACCAGTTGTAACAGAGGGACGGAAGACGGGCGTATCATTGTGAATGTTTACATGATCGTTTTTTAAATTCATAAAAAAAAAATTCACTCAGGGCTCAAGAGTTCTCAGGGGACTTATTCAACGTATGCCACCGTATTTGTCAAGTAAGACTTCTTTCCGTTGTTCAAGATATGAAACAAAACAATTAATTACCAATAGTTAAACTTATAGGTTAATATTTTAAAGTTGATTCTTTTGTTGTCAGGTAACAGAAATAATGGTACGAAATTTCAGCTTAATCCGAGAATGGGTGTGGGAGAAATAATGTGTACAAACTTTTGAACAGACAGACAGACAGACAGACAGACAGAGTGAGTTTTGTAGAAATAAAAACGTATTGATAGTCAGAGTTTTCCATCGTTTCCATTTAGAACACTGGTGGATCAGAGTCATGTCAGAAAATAAATGATTCTCATCATTAATTTCTCAACGAAACAGAACATATTAGAAAGTTACAATGTGTAAGACCGTAAATTATTTTTCATTGCAAACAAGAAAAATGCATAAATAATGTAAGCAATTCCTACTTTATGTTCGAATAATATATGAAGCTAAACATTCAATGTTTATTTATAGGTAGAAACAAGAAAAACAAATGGCCAGTATGCGATTTAAACCCACAAAGTTCGCGTTATTATTGCGCAGCTCTATAAGATTCACCAACCAGCTTCGTTAATTCCTAGAAGCTGCTTGTGTAATCATTGGCAACGAAACAAACAGCGCTTAGACAACTCTCCAAGAAAAACATTCTTAAGAAAGCTTGAAAGATTTTAAAGATGAACAAAAAACGTCTGGGTCCTAATGAAACTATTCTTCCCTCACAAGACAACGAACACAAAAACAGAAACAAGAATTCTTTTGTTTCCTCAGCAATTAAATCTATAACATATTTACCAAATGCCATTCACTGATTGATCAAGAGATCTCATCAACTGTTTTATGGATTGTCAAAAACTTTCACACACATGTTTCTTTCACCTCCTAGGCGCTCAATAAGAAACGTTTTTGACAGATTCACTACCTGACGGCCGCAATTCACGAACAACCGCAAGCTTTCTATCGATAATTTATTTTCGTTACTTCCCTAAAAGGGTTCAGTCTATATATAAAGCATAAAAAGAAAAAGCATACAAAGTCCGTATTTCTAAAAGCAATTTATTTCTTTTCTCTAATTCAACTTTTTAACAATATACTTTAGGTCATTTCCGCTTTCTTTTAGTCGCGGTACAAATAAAAAAAAAACAACTAATGCTAATACCATAAGAAAAAAAATCTTGAGTTTGAATAATACTTTGTCGCACTCACATTACTATACATTCAAAAGAATGAAGAAAAAAACTATTAGAATTAATTAATAAAACCAAATTAATATTGTCTTATATTAAGAAGAAAGATTATCAAAAAAATATACTGTGGGGAACGGGAATAAGGCATTCATTTGGGACCTTCGGGAAACGCATTTTCCTCTAGGCCAGGAACTGATAGTCCAAAGAAACTGCTTGCCTTATGATGAAAGGATGCAAATAAAACAGGTTAAGATAACAAAATGTGCTGTATTAATGCAATTTCATACGCTGATAAAGTGTGTAGTAAACGGTCGGTCAATCGGAGGAGGTTAAAAAAAAGTGAAGGGTTGTCATTGTAATAAACAAAAATGGCCGACAAGTGTAAAGTCGGATGTGTGTGTGTGTGTGTGAGGGGTGCGGGTTTTAACGTACTTTTTTTTTGGGTGGTCGGGAGAGCGGAAACAAAAAAAAAGTGTGTGTGGGGGGGGTAAGTAAATGTGATACTAGAATTCATTAATGCAGATGTCCGAAGGGGGTGGTGTAGCGTTATAAGGCGGGTAATCAATTATTTAATATCAATTAGTGGTAGTGAATAGATTTTTTATTTATATAGAAAAAGAGAGCTATACCTTACAGTATTGATATATATGGCAGTGATTTTTGCGGTTCTTTCTCTTTTTAAGTTGTTTTTTTAATTTTTATTTTGCTGGTTTTTAAATCTACAAAAACAGTCATTAGATTATATATTTTTTTTTATTCATAATAGCGTACTGCTAATGTGTTTAGTACTAATTATACAATCACGAGATATTCATTTGGTTCACTATAGAGTGAAGTCTTCAGCATTTGTTGTCTATAGTAGCCAGTGTGCTCATGGAGCAAATGAAAACTTGCTAAAAATAGACTAACTATACAAAGTGGATGTTTCTTATTCGCTTCACAAATTGTCACTATATGAACAAAGGAGGACTTGAGATACATTTAGTCATGGGATTTATCTCCTGCATTCTTGAAAGGAGAATGCGCAAAGGGGGGGGGGGGGTAGGATGAGAGAGGCTATATGTAAAACATGTGAAAACGATCACGTGACCTACGATGTTGATGTTGTTGGGAGGGTCGCCAAAGGTTTGCATAAAAATTTCCTTCACCAAAGCTAAGGAATGTGTAAGTTGTGTCCCATGCTCTCAAACCTTTCAAAGTCTATCCCAATTCTTGTGCCGAGTGAGAAATCGAAACTTCTTGGAAATGATGGAAGCTAAAGATTTAATGTGTACATTCCTTATTGATGTGTCTTCTATGTCAATAAGTTATAAACGCGACGAGAAAAAGAGCATTATGTTACTATCTTGTTGTTAGATGCTTGTTGTCTTATGCAGATAAATCAAATGGAGGTAATACTCAATAACGAAATCCAATAACACAGGCGAGAGGCCAAAAATATAAGAGAGTCGACGCTGGTAATGAAGGTCAAACAAGAGTAAGACGTGTAATAATAACGAAGGGAACTGTCGAATGTTGCCAAGCCAAGTCTCTATGTCTTTGAAAACTGCCTCTCTCTAAAGCCTTCAGAAGTATTCTGTTTACATTCTTCCTAAAAAACCTAAGTCTGTAAACCATCTGTAGGTGAATCAGTTGTCTGTAAACCACCTGTAGGTGAATCAGTTGTCTGTAAACCACCTGTAGGTGAATCAGTTGTCGGTAAACCACCTGTAGGTGAATCAGTTGTCTGTAAACCGCCTGTAGGTGAATCAGTTGTCTGTAAACCATCTGTAGGTGAATCAGTTGTCTGTAAACCACCTGTAGGTGAATCAGTTGTCTGTAAACCATCTGTAGGTGAATCAGTTGTCTGTAAACCATCTGTAGGTGAATCAGTTGTCTGTAAACCACCTATAGGTGAATCAGTTGTCTGTAAACCATCTGTAGGTGAATCAGTTGTCTGTAAACCATCTGTAGGTGAATCAGTTGTCTGTAAACCACCTGTAGGTGAATCAGTTGTCTGTAAACCATCTGTAGGTGAATCAGTTGTCTGTAAACCATCTGTAGGTGAATCAGTTGTCTGTAAACCATCTGTAGGCGAATCAGTTGTCTGTAAACCATCTGTAGGTGAATCAGTTGTCTGTAAACCACCTGTAGGTGAATCAGTTGTCTGTAAACCATCTGTAGGTGAATCAGTTGTCTGTAAACCATCTGTAGGTGAATCAGTTGTCTGTAAACCACCTATAGGTGAATCAGTTGTCTGTAAACCATCTGTAGGTGAATCAGTTGTCTGTAAACCATCTGTAGGTGAATCAGTTGTCTGTAAACCACCTGTAGGTGAATCAGTTGTCTGTAAACCATCTGTAGGTGAATCAGTTGTCTGTAAACCATCTGTAGGTGAATCAGTTGTCTGTAAACCATCTGTAGGCGAATCAGTTGTCTGTAAACCATCTGTAGGTGAATCAGTTGTCTGTAAACCACCTGTAGGTGAATCAGTTGTCTGTAAACCATCTGTAGGTGAATCAGTTGTCTGTAAACCATCTGTAGGTGAATCAGTTGTCTGTAAACCATCTGTAGGTGAATCAGTTGTCTGTAAACCATCTGTAGGTGAATCAGTTGTCTGTAAACCATCTGTAGGCGAATCAGTTGTCTGTAAACCATCTGTAGGTGAATCAGTTGTCTGTAAACCACCTGTAGGTGAATCAGTTGTCTGTAAACCATCTGTAGGTGAATCAGTTGTCTGTAAACCATCTGTAGGTGAATCAGTTGTCTGTAAACCATCTGTAGGTGAATCAGTTGTCTGTAAACCACCTGTAGGTGAACAATTTGTCGGTGAACTATTTCTCGTGGAGCCTGTATATTGTGATGTAGATCCAGATATCTAATTTAAAATTAATCTGTAGGCATTTGTTTTAACTCGACAACAATAGTGTAGCCAGGTACTCGTCAGCCCGGTTTCAGAAATCCCACGTTAGGTAAGTTGGTTCACACTGAACACTAATTGAGATATCTAATGTGAGATTCTATTTCCAAGAAAACAACACTTAAGACAGACAACACACTAAGTACACTGTGCTCCTCACGGGGTCAACTAAAACACAACACAACTTTTGGAAGCATCTTTGTTAAGGTCGTTGTTTATCCTACTCAATAGATAGTCAAAAAGGGGGGGGGAGGATTTCGAGCTCAAGTTTACAATTAGAGGATGCATGGAATGATTTTAAAAAAGAGTCATAGTCACGACCTCGAGGGGTGGGGGAGGAATGTTACATATTTTCCGCTGATAATTACAGTGAAGTATCGGCATTATCACTTCCGGATTACCAACGCATATAGTGTCATTGTCTACTCTTACAAATAATTATCTCAATTGGTATGTACATTCCGTAATATTCAAGAAAGACAAATTTAAAAAAAAAAACGAGCATAATTTTATTGATTAGAATATGTTTACATTGCTTGCATAAATAGGATTATTAGAACAAGTTCTTTTTTGTGACGGTACGCACCGGTACGGTGTACCGGCACTTTTTTCAATGTGGGGAAAAATTATTACTTTCCTTGTATTTTAAAGTTTATTATTAATTTATTAGTAGTTAAAAGTTAGGCAATCCATCACTGAGTACCGGCACCTATTTCTTTACAAAAAAAGCACTGATTATAACTAAAATTATTATTATTATTAACTATTATTACCATTAACAATGTGACTCGTTAAAACTTAATAAAACGCTGCGTTTATAACTTGTCCATTTATAGTGATGCTTGGATCCGAGTAGGCTTTCCCAGGAGCAGGTAATTATAAGACTTCTGTCTTGTTTGTATTAATGGTAAGGCCAAAGTCTGAGCATGCTCTTGAGAAGTCCCTGACGATGCTCTGCAGATCATTTTCAGTGCAGGCATTAAGGGCACAGTCTTCAGCAAATAGCAAGTCTCTGATTACTGCTGAGTTTGTTTTTGATTTTGCTTTAAGCCGCCTCGGGTTGAATAGGCCACCATCAAATCTGTATGTTGTATTTATCCCGTTGTTTTCTCTATCTGTGAATGCCTCTGTCAGCATAGCGGAGAACAAGATACTGAACAGTGTAGGTGCTAGGACACAGCCTTGTTTTACCCCGTTTGATACTTCGAAGGGCTCTGATGGGAAATGTACGAAAGGATGGTAGATCTTCAATTGGGCTTACGGTGACAAAAGATAGTCTTTATCGTGCTCCCCTCGCTAAGGAGCTGAGCCTGGTATGGTTTCCCTACTCGTCACCCCCTAAGGCCGCCTCTGCAGCACACGGTGCTTTTTCTTGGCAGAGCTTCAACGCTGCTGTTTCCAAACTGTATCAGAACTGACGATCATTGGGACAGATCAACAGGTGGAGACTATGAGATGATCCAAAGTCGCTTTAGGACTAATTGAGACCTACAATAGTACAATATGAAATGTATGAACGGATGGTAGATCTTAAATTGTTACCTGCTCCTGGGAAAGCCTACTCGGATCCAAGCATCACTATAAATGGACAGGTTATAAACGCATTGGACACATTCACATATCTTGGCAGCACACTCTCCAGAAACGGAAAAATCGATGGTGAAATCGACCTGCGCATCGCCAAGGCCAGTGCATCCTATGGCAGACTGTCTAAAAATGTCTGGAACAGACGTGGTATCACCACAAATACAAAGCTAGGGGTCTATAGAGCCGTCATCTTCCCTACATTGCTCTATGCCTCAGAAACATGGACAGTGTACAGAAAACATGCAAAGAAACTGAACCACTTCCACATGACATGTCTGAGAAAAATACTAAATGTCAAATGGCAAAACAAAATACCAGATACTGAAGTCCTTCGAAGAGCGTATCTACAAAGCATCCACACAATCCTGATGCAGTCCCAGCTGCGATTGGCAGGTCACGTCTACAGAATGGAAGACCACCGCATCCCTAAAAGACTTTTGTATGGCCAACTAAGAGAAGGAAAGCGTTCTCAAGGTGGTCAAAGAAAGCGCTTTAGTGACACCCTTAAAGCTTCTATGAAGGCGTTCAGCATATACCCAGGCACCTGGGAGACAGAGTCACATGACAGAGCATCATAGCGTCGCGCTGTGAAAACTGGCGCAGAGGTTGCTGAGGAAAAAAGAACAATGCTGGCAGAAGAAAAACGCCAGAGAAGAAAAGCAAAGCAAACGACACTAGCTCCAGCTGGAATAACCTGCCCAGTGTGCGGCCGAACATTCCGGACTCACATAGGTCTCACCAGCTACATAAGGAGGGAGGCATAAAACCCCAGTGCAAAGCCCTCAGCCCCCTGGATGACAAAGTGGTCATCATCGAACCACGATGGACGAACTATATATATATACATTTCCCATTGTACTATTGTAGGTCTCATTTAGTCCTGAAGCGACTTTGGATCATCATCGTGGCCCTGACACTCACCCAGAGCCTCACGCATTGCTAGGGCCGCCTCTGGTCGCCGGCTCCTGATTTTTCCTCAGGATTTCTCCTGAAACCTAATCCTTGTTTGGGCATAGCTGCAAGAAGCAGAAGTTGTAAACCAAGAGTTTTCCCTTATATGCTGGTAGCCAGCCACGAGACCATTCTGTCTAAAGCTATTGATTTAGGCGCCAATTTCTGGCTTTTACCCTTTTACAGTACCTTTATTCAAGTAACTCCTTCATGGGACCTGGGTGGTTCCCTGCTGATCTCAAAAAACAGCTCTAACGATTTTCCTAGAAATTTAGCAGTTGATGATTATCGCTGAGAAAAGAATTACTAGCTCGTTGGCCACACGGGGAAAACTCTAGCTTGACCGTTATAATTTATAACTATAAAAAATGTAAATTTGGCTAGAGACTAAATTTAGGTTTAGAGCCAACATGGCGTCATCAACCGTATTACCCTAAATGCAATAACTGAGTAAATTTGAAGTTGCTTCAATTTTATTGAAGTTTATAAGAGTTGCCTATATTTTTGCTTAAATCTAATATAGATTTTAAGAGTTCCAAATCAAAACTTTGGTTCTAGTGTTAGATCTAGATGTCCATTTGATGAAAATCTTATCTTATCTTATACAATACAGACGTTACTTCAAATAATAAGTTGATTACATCCAACGCGTCATGCATTTAGTCATGCATATTAACCAATGACCTAAAATCTTCTAAGTCACTGGTTTTCCTGGCTGGCTCAGGCAACCCATTCAATGCTCTAATAGCACTAGGGAAGAAGAATCATTTTTACTAATTTATCCTAGCATATGGAGCGAGCTCGATACCCGAATTGAACTAAAGAATTTTAAAATTATTTTATTATATTTGAAGTTTAGTAATAGAGAGATATGTGTTTAAAAAAATATATTTTACATGTATTTCTTGTTTCCTGTCTGTGAGAACTATTCCTTTTGTTTCATACTCTATTGGTAAATTTCACATCGATATATTATTTTGCTCTTTTCATAAATATTAATCCTAAGAAATTTAATTGAAGAACGATAAATATAAAATGTTTTAAGTAATATCTTCTATTATATTTCTTCTTTTTTAAACTGTCAGGTAGAGTTGAGCCTTTGGCTTTTGGAACTCTAGGCCAGCAAAAGTGAACAAGAGCTCCCTCTCACTGGCCTGAATGAGAACAGTGTACCCTATTCTGTCTGGCAGGGGTCAGACTCGCGGCCAGAGGCAGCGTACACTGGGACCTCCGCCATTTTCCTTTTCTATACCAGGCTAACCTTGCAGGACACGTCATTTATGTAACGGCCCTTCCTACGATCGTTTCCACCCAGGCGCCACTCTGAGGAGGGGTAGCATGCCCGGGCTACTATATATAAGCGAAAATACCACTGATCTATCACGAGATCTCTTAAACTATTGCCCGTATCCGCATCAAATTTCGTACAAAGGTTCCTTTTACCAGATTTTACCTCATAGGTGCTAACTAAAATGCTTTTTTACAGATATGCAGCCTGACCGCCTCAATTTGCGAAAATCCACAAGCTCTATCAAACCTTTGTTTGTTTGTTTTTATTTGGTATTTTCCCAAAAGGCCTCGGTCTAATTAGAAAGCATAAATAGAAATATGAATAATTTGAAACATTTCAATTCTTACAGTCAACACATTACAAAAATCCATTACAAAAGTTCATTCTGGTCCCCATTAGTCGCAAGCCCATGCGAAACGAACCTCTTCGAGCCATGATTGCTACACCACTGCTAGACACGCACATTGGAATTGGATCTGATATGCGCTCTGGACTGTCATCTCGATGGTACAGGGATAGAAATTCGAACCATGCCCTCCGCCCTCCCCCCCAGCGTCCAGTGGAAGGTCAGGAAGGTCAGAAGTAGGATGTGATAATCTTTAATTCTGAAGGAACATCCGAAACAAGAAAACAAACAAAACAAATGATAAACTTCATAGAATTCATAAAAACAAAATAAACTCAATTTTTAGTGGAAATAAAACCTAACATGCTGTCGATGTCATATACATGATACAAATTAAATCCTAAGAGGTTGCATGATCCTGAACACTAGTGTGTTCTCGCTATTTAGTCTGTCCACGAGTACGTTCTTTCTCGGTCGTCACTTCACTTTTAAACACCGCACGTCTATTTTCAAAATGGCTCAATGCAATCCAGCGTTGGTCTAATAATAGAATCCTAGTCATACGATCGCATCGACTCGAACGTACATATAGGGGCCTACACACAAATACTGTTTGTTATACGTTATTTAAAAAAAAAAAAACTTTAAATTTAGCTCTAAATTCTTTTAAATAAATTGTTATAAAATACGTCGAATTATATGTAGGGGTGGGGGGATTTCGGTGCTTGTTTACAAAAGATTTAGTAAAAAATGAGTTTTCCAATGTGCTCCGCTACAAGTCTATAACCTGGCCAACAAAATACACCAATGCATGATAGAGTGAACTGAACTGTCTCTTTACTCTCGAATTCAAAGCTAAATATGAAATTTAAAAAATATTTTTTTTAAATATTAAATTATTGTAGCTGAATATTGAAATTTTGAATATTATTATTTTATTTTCTATTGTTGTGTAGACAAAATGATTTAAACTAATAACATGTTTTCTATGGTAAGGAAAAAAAACAACAGGTAAAATATTGTCATTCAGCTATTAATGAAATTCTAATTAATAATTAAAACTAATTGTGTGTGTGTTTCTGTGTTTGTTTTGTGACTGCATATTTGGCACGGTCCCCCCCCCCCCTTCCCAAACAATCATGCCCACGGAATTAACCATCCCCCTCCCCTTTTTCATTCTAAGTAAGTATTTTTTTAAGCAGTGCGGGGCGCCCACATTCTCGTATAACAACTTAATAGAAGAGCGTGCGTGTGTGTGTGTGTGTGGGGGGGGTCATTAGCAGTTGTCTATAGGACCCATGTAAATCATTAGGTGGTATCCTAAGACACCTCCCTGCCTGGCGGACCCATTCCTGCGAAGGGCCACTCTACTGTTGTAGTATCGACTTCAATCCCGTCAGCTTCTGTTCTGACAAACTACCACCCAAAAAGATAAACAAAACGATGACAACTTCCTGTTGGTGGGAGGTAACTCGTGCTTGACAAGGACAACTCTGTGACGAGAGTCAACGTCCCTAAATGGACCTTCGAACCCAAAATAAAATGTAGTTCACATTTCTTTCCAGTCCATGATCTAAAAGACTTGAAAACACCGGCGGAGAAAACAGGTCAAGCTCAGTGTAGAGAGAGGGGGTAGGGTGCAAGAAGAAGAATGGACAAGAAGAAGGGGTTCCATTCAAGAATGTAATAAAAAAAAAAGGAAGACAGAGAATTACAAAGCAGTTAGGTGACAGTGTATATTTGAGAGGTACACCTTCATTCAGAAGTACGAACAATGAGATTATTGCATGTCATGAGCAGGGATTTTTTTTATCAGTAGTCTATACTAAACATGTATTTAATTTTAGTGGTATTCGTAAGGCCATTATAGCCGGATTTGTTAATGGATATAAACACTCCACCACTTTGCTTCCAGTGGAATGTGTCTTTAAACAACCTCTGGCAACCAATCCAACTCGTGGCCTTCACGTGTGGCTCAGATATTGGGCCCGGCGGACTATTATCGCGGACAAGAAAAGAGGCAAAGTATGCCAATAAGTAAGCAGGAGGGACTCGTAAGCCTTGCTGGCTACTCGCCTAGGAGAAGGAAAGCTTTAGATCCAAACTTCTTCTCTTCGGGAAAAGGCTTCAGTAGTCAGTGCTACACCCTGACAGGGCCTGCAACGCCGTTGATCCCAAACTGTATCCAGTACTGACGTAGATCTCAGACTGTATCCAGTACTGACGTAGATCTCAGACTGTATCCAGTACTGACGTAGATCTCAGACTGTATCCAGTACTGACGTAGATCTCAGACTGTATCCAGTACTGACGTAGATCTCAGACTGTATCCAGTACTGACGTAGATCTCAGACTGTATCCAGTACTGACGTAGATCTCAGACTGTATCCAGTACTGACGTAGATCTCAGACTGTATCCAGTACTGACGTAGATCTCAGACTGTATCCAGTACTGACGTAGATCTCAGACTGTATCCAGTACTGACGTAGATCTCAGACTGTATCCAGTACTGACGTAGATCTCAGACTGTATCCAGTACTGACGTAGATCTCAGACTGTATCCAGTACTGACGTAGATCTCAGACTGTATCGGGTTGTGCCGTTGCTTTGGATACACCAGCTTTGATTTGAATAGTTGCTACTTTAACGTTGAAGTTAGTCACATCACTTCACATCGAGGGCCAAAGAAATGACAGATTCATAGAGTGAAAGTAAAGTCAAGCCTCAGAATATATAAGACATTACAACAGACTGTCTATTGCAACGAGACATTTCCAGGATGATAAGACAATAATTGTTACTTTATAGAAACACCGCATCAATTAAATAATTGAATCCTTCTATGAAGTCGTATAAGTCATGACATGGAAATCGCATCCGTCCGTGGCTTTTAACTGGGGTGGCTGCCTGGTAGTGTGTATGCGCTTCGGACTGCCATCACGATGGCCCCGAGTTCTATCCGCGGCAATCCAGTACCGCACTGCATGAGTTAGGTCTAGGAAGTTATCTGGATTTTATTCTCTCCTAAGCAAGCGAAGTTAAAGATTCTTTTTTTTTTCGGTGGCTATAAGATTGAGGTGGTTTGTCAAGTTTAACCAAATAATGGCTAGTATTCAGAGTTAGGAGTATTTATATCAGAAGACAAAACGCTTAAATACACTGTATTACACTTTATTTTCATTATAACAAGATTATTGAAACTCTTAGAAAAAGCATTCGGTGTTTTACCAAAGTGTAAACGCGTTATTTTATCAGTTACCTACTTATTTACAGAAGCATCACTAGAGTCTGTTCTTCATGAATGTCAATGTTCAATTTCTCAAAGAAAAAACAACAACAAAAATATCTTAAAATTGAAGAACGTATCAATACTAGAAGCGACAATAATAATACCATCCAATAATAATGACAGACAGGCAATAATAATGAGATCCAATAATAATGAGATCCATTAATAATGAGATCCAATAATAATGAGATCCAATAATAATGACATCCAATAATAATGACATCCAATAATAATGACATCCAATACTAATGACATCCTATAATAACGACTTCCTATAACAATGACACTGATCGGTTGATTATCTTTTTGATTTTGAAGAGTGAAAAATCTGACCAAAAGTCAAGGGTTCTCCATCCATTTAGATATTATTACTTTTTGTATTCCAATGGTGTATCTTTCATGTTTCCGATGTGCCTTCAGAGCTGAAGATAATCTACATCCTAGACCAGTATGAGCAAACTAAGGCCCGCGGAGAAGTTTCATCCGGCCCGCCAATAGTTTATAATAATAATTAAAGATAACAATTTTATTCACATTTTTTTAAATTCATAATTTGAGTACGAGTTGAAACATTGAAGTCTGTCTCAATGGCCATGACACTGTGTTCGTTCCTTAGGGCTACAATATATCCCAATACTTCACTTTTAAACAAATAGTTTTAGCATCCTGATCTGATGACTAAATGAAAGAAAAATCAGAAAATCTCCAAAAAGAAAAATTACTCCATCAAAATATTTGTATCAAAAGTGTATATTTCTAAAAAAAAAAAAAAACGCTACATATGCAAGATATGTATTGCTAAAAGTAATTTTTTTTAAGTTCTGATGGCGACTTTGTAGAAAAAAAAATTTGATTGAAGTTTTTCAAGTTGTATGTCCTATTACGTCAAAATGATTTTAATTCTGTAATTTCATCTCGAAAAACTAGAACAGCTTGAGTCAAATCAATACATTACAGATAACATGGGACTGCTTCTCCTTTGCTATGAAATAAAGTAACTTTGTGAGTGATACTGCGCAACTGGTTGTTTTTTTGTTGTTTTTTTTTGTAAGAAAAAGTACTTTGCGTGACGACAGGTTACTATGCATGCGTTATTAGAGAGAAAGAACAAAAACGTTTTCCTGAATTTATGGAAGGTCTAAGAATTTCGAAAATACCTACATCCAAAATAAGCAATGTTTCCATAGATGCAGTTCCAAATATGATAAAGAAAACATTTGGATTTGTTGAGATTTTCCGACAAAACCACCCAGAGAATAATGTTGTTTATCCTACACTGCATCACACATCAGGACATCCTTTGTCATACTGCCTGAAATGTACAACCAGACTCGTTATAACTGTAATGCTTGTTTATCCATTTTCCCCCCTCTCCCGCTGGGCTTACTGTCACACAATGTCAAAAAGTCAATGCTATGCGTTATGAATACACTTGTGTACTTTGCTACTCGAAGGTAAGAAAACTTAGTTCCGGACACATTTCTGAGCGAATTTGGAGCTAAAAAAAACGGAAGAGTGTCTTTCATGATTCAATTTGTCTGCGGAATATTTGAAGACTCTGCATGGGCTTTCAGATTGTACGAATTAACTATTTAGGTGGGAAGCGTGGTCCAATAAGTGCGCTTATTGGCTTGGCTATGAAGGAGGCTCGAGGTTCGACACCCGACTCGGGCAGAGTTGTGTTTGGTGAGCGCCTTGAAGGCAACACGGAAAAACCTTCTCCTAGATACCCCCCCACCCCCACTGGACAACAACTGAGATTGGACCAAAGCGCTCTGAGCATGCTAGAAGCATGAAAGTAGCGCTATATAAAAGCCATAATTTAATTTATTTATTTAAGGAAAAAATCCATTTATTGCCAGCTAATACAACTTTTTTTATTTAGGCACATTATCTAGCTTAAAAGGATTTGTCTTATTTTGATACTTTAATTCACTGACTGATGTGAAGATAAGTTTAGGGATTATGAAAATACTTTGGTAGCTTCAGGCCAATATGTAAGCCCTTTGTGCTATTGAAAAATAAGATATTTTCATAATGCCTTTTAATGTGTATTGATAAGTACTAAAACCATGCTTGTAGCATGAATTAATTGTACTCAACCTAATAATCATCTTACATAATTAATTCGAAATATTTATGAGCAGCCTAGAAAATAAATTCTGTGTCCAAAATAGATAACACACTTTACACTTCAAAATAACTACGTCCCAGCTTAAACCAAATTACGTCGAACACTCGCAACATAAATGTTTACACAGTATTCGCTTTATTTTGAAAGCCATAGATTTCACACAACATTTCTGTGCTTTGATATTTAATTGTATGACCCGCTAAAATTGTTGGACCACTTCCTAAAAATGTTTAGACGGGGTGATGGCAGCGGATAGGAACACGGGACCATCGAGAGGACCGAACGACAGTCCAGCGTGCATACCGCGCGGCTTGAACAAACATTAAGGTTGCGATGGTGACTTTTGACATGACATAATATACAAGTCAGTTTCTGAAGTATACCGGTAACATTGTTAATTATATATAGTTAAGTGTTTCCATCGCTTGTAACTTTTGATAGTGGCGTCTTGCAACTTTACCAGAAACATTTGCCTATGTTTCATCAGACGCAATCGTCCAGTCTCGTGAATGGAGGTGGTCATTCAGTGGCAGTTTTGATCCTCGAAGCTTGTTCCAACTATTCCTCTAGAGCGGTGGTCTTCACTCGTTCTTTACCCACCGTCCCGCTTTTCGTAGGTTTCGCCCAACAGATCTGTTCCGTTTTATTTCCGTCACTATGGAGGGGTCACTTCATAGAGCTTGTCTATTTCTTGGTTGGTTCGAATCCTCCATCCAGTTTCCTCATGTATGGCACCATACATTTTTCTGGGGATTTTTCTTTTCCAACTACTTAGAAGATTTTTTTATGTTTTTTTATCAGCGTCCAAGTTTTGCTTGCATATATGACTACAGGTCTGATGGTTTTGTAAATGGTTTTCTTTGTTTTCTTAGATATAAGTTTTCTTTTTAGTTTGTGATGTGTGTTATAGAAGGCGCTATGGCCTGCTGCTAGCAATTCCTTATCAAGCTTCCTAAATATTTCAACGTTTCTACGTTTTCAAACGTGTGGTTAGTAATTTGAATATGTTGTTCTTCTGCCTTATTCCCCCCCCCCCCCCAGAATACTACTTGTAAAGACACGTGAGAAGACAAATTTAAATAAAATGTCATTTATTTCTTGGCTTTCAGGCTGTCAGTATCGTTGGAGCATTACTTTTCAAACTAGTAGCCTAGTAAAAAATTATGTCATCAGGGCCGCCGCTACCTATTGTGCAATGTATGCATTGCACGCAGGCGGCCGACTTTAGGGGGCGACCAAATCATTTTTCCAAGGTTAGTTTAAAAAAATTAGGTAAATAAAAAAAAAACTTAAATATTTTATATAAATTCTAATTATTCCATTACCATTTAAAGTATAAACTATATTCGTACATGAGAAATTATTTCGGAAACTAGAAACAAAAAAAAATAGAGCAGCGTACGAGGAATTCCCACGGGTTTTTTTTTTTCCATAGGCGGGCGCCTACTCATTTCTGGCCTTGAATTTTCGTGGGTTGTTTGTAATATTTGTTTTAAGTCGAATAGCCCGCACTGTAAGTAGATCTATTACTGGTAATTAAAAAGTCAATTTAAAAAATATATTCACAGGTGGGAAGGGGGGAATGGCGCAACGTCCTGACAAAAAGGGGTGTTATGGAGTGTGTGTGTTTCCTAGGCGGCGGTAAGAAGAGTTTAAGCGATTGATTGGGGGTTATGAAAGAGTAAAGACTTTATTTTTGCTGTGAGCTAGATTTTCTTTAAATATCAGTTTATTTCATTACTATTAGAGCTATATTTTATCTCAAGTTAAATCGTAAATAATAACAATGGTATTGAGTTTTTGTTCACAAATAATTTGTTCAAGTTATTTAAAGTTTAGTTATTAAAAAATATAAAACGCTTACATTGGTTCAGATGTATTAGCTGTCTTGAGCTACAAGCCAACAACCAACCAACAACAGTGTGGTGGGGGGGGGCGGCGAAAAAATGCTCAGACCCCAGACTTGACCGGAAACCTGCCGTAACTTCAACTCTACCTCCAGGAAAGACTTTTTTTACAACGCTTAAAAATTACAGTGAACTTTCATGACTTTAATTTGGATTCTATACAGTGTTCAATTAATATAGGCTAAAAATAAAACCTAAAAATTGTGACTAAGTTTCTTTTCTTTTTTATGAAATTCTAAAAAAAAAAAAAAAAAAAAAAAAAAAACTAAAACACTCACAGACCTCACTGTGTAAGCTTACATTGCTCCTCTGGGCTCCAGCTTCTAAAGAGGGCTAGAACGAAAATGTTGTTATCTAGGGAGTCGCCACCCGGGAATGTGAGAAACACTTTTACTATGTTTTATTTCAAGTCATTGTTGACTTGTACTTTGGATTATTTACTTTGTTTTAAACTCAAGAAAAATATTCATCACTGAGTTGCTTCATATGTTGGATAAATTTTTAGGCAATTCTGAATCTGTGTATGAATCTGTGTATGTCAGATGATTGTGGATTCAATGCACATCTCTCTAAAATACAATCGTGATAATTAGTATGAAAGTGTACAGACCGTTGAAGTAGTTCTACTGTCAATGGTTTTTGTATTTCGAGATTTTTGTGTGGATTGTGCTTTAACATACAATAAGTTAACATATCCACGTCCAGACCATATCAAGGTATCGAGAAATTGTATATAGATCATGATTATTTCCGCTGTTCATTGCTATTGGAGAACAATAGCTTATCAATTATAATCGTCGCAAATACAAGAGCATAAGCCAGTTGTCAGAACGAGATCAGTTTTTAATGTTTACCACAAATAACCAATATGTTAGATTTCTGTAGGTTTGTATATCCGAAATTGTTCCTGGTGCATGGTTCATAGTTGTACTTGAGGGATACAACAACGGTCCGAATATGAAAGGAAAAATTGGAATGGTCTCCAAAAAAATGGATTTAAAGCAAAGGGCACTTTTAGAAGTGTCTTGTTCAGTCTTAATGGACATTTTTTTCTAGAGGAAAAAAAAGGAGGAGGGGCGGCATTTTTAATTTCGCACGCAGGCGGTCACAACCCTCGCGGCGGCCCTGTATGTCATTATCGTTGGAGCATTACTTTTCAAATTAGTAGCCTAGTAAACAATTCTGCAGTGGCGTAGCTAGAGTATATGATGCCTGGTGCGGTACCTCATCTTGATCCCCCCCCCCCCCAAAAAAAAAACAACTAATTAATAACATTGCAAAACCTGTTCAAAATAATATGTATTCATTAATCAAATATTGTTAATTCAAAAAAAAATCACTTTTACATAAACATACTACAAATGAATTTTACGCGCTTTCTTGCTGGCAAAAGTATCAATAATTGTATCGAAATCCATTTTTTTCCATGGCCAAATTATTGAGTCGTAAATTTGTCATCGTTGATCGCAAATAATTCTTGATCAGTTATAAGTTTGGAAAAACTTCTCTCGCATGTAGCGACGTTTACCGCAATAGTAAAAAATATGCGAATCATGATGACGATATTCGGGACTGAATCATCTAGCTGATATTTATTTATAAAATTCAAGAGCTCAACAGGTCTTTGTTTTGGAAATTCGGAGGCTTCTGATGAAACTGTGACAAACCGTTGAAGCCTCTTTCGCTCCAGCAGAAATTCGTTTTTATCAATGTCGCTAGGAGTACTATCGAGATTGATTTCGACCTGAGGATTTAATAGCTGGGAAGGCGACAAAAATTCATATCTATCTGCTACATTATGAAGTTGCTCGAATCGGGTGATTATTTCTTGAACAATCCTGTCCAAGGTAGAATAAATTTCCCTTCGTAGCTCTTCTTTGTGTGTAAGTACAGAGTAGTCACTTTTCTCACCAGGCATCTTTTTCTTATGGCCCATACGTTTTTGAGGTTCTGTACTGATTCTCAGATCTGAGCACACGCTTTCGGCAAAGGTAATGCCGGCTTCAGCGATGTCCTCTCGATTACTACTTAAAAATGTCTCTAATGTTATTAGTTTGAGTGTGTAGTCTCGAATAGACAATCCTTGTTTTTTGAAGGTAGAATTGCGCATCATTAATTTCAGTTAAATTAATACAGGAGCCCAAAATCCAAGATAGGTGACAAAATTAAAAGACTGAACAGCAACCAATAATCCACCTGCTTCAGATCTAGTCGATGAATTTTCATCTCTGCTAGTTAATGTCTCCAGAGTTTGAGCAGGCAATGAATAGTGACTTCTAGAATACGTTTTTGGACACCATAGTTTTGACCTTTCATGACCGCAGCATTATCACAGCCTTGACCCCTGCAGTCCATTATGTCTAAGCCATCCGAACGCAGTTTCTCAACAATCATCTCAGCGATTCCAGCAGCATGCATGTCCTTTGTGTCGATGAAGTCAATAAAAGACTCACGAACCTGCACCCCGTCATTATCCAGTACAACGTACCGTAAAATTTGGGAAGTTTGATCCAGCTTTAAGATGTCAGGTGTACTGTCAAAAATAATAGAGAAATGTTTGGCTTGTTTTACTTGCTGTATGATTTGTTTTTTTAGCGTGATCCCCCAATATTGTAATAAATTCATTTTGTATTTGTGGAGACATGTATGTATTCGGTCTGGAACAAAGCTTAGTTCGAAGCACATGCTCCCTCAAGAGTGGATCGTACGTTGATAGTAATTTTACTACCTCTCCAGGTTTTCGTCTCTTGTATAATCAAATCTTGGGCCTTGTTGTCAATACTGTTCCCTACTCTCATGGAAACTTCAAGTTCCTTCCAAGCAAGCGATGACTGAATGGGAGCTCTGCTGGTCTCATGTTTTTCTATTTTCTGGGATAACCTCCACCACTCATTGAATCCATCTTTGGCCCCTTTACATTTAAGGAGGGAGAGGGCGGTACTTACGGCCTACGAGCGCTACCCACCACAATCTTAGTGCAACAGTGGAGAGAGAGGAACCGCATAAAAATGCGATCGTTCCTCCACATTGTGGCCAATTTTTCAAAATCAGATGGGCTCTCCACTGATTGAATTCCTATTAGAAGGATTAATACTTGCCCTCCGTGGAGGAGATTGCTGGCCCCACAAAAAAACATGTCCCTTATAGGGCAATAGGGAGCCACCAAGAGGCGATTAAAACCTGCCATACTCCAAAACTTGGCATCAGCTACACTAAAGTCCTACCCATCAGATACCATTTTCTGCTATACCGATGGGTCGGTAATGAGGGACCCCGATAGATCTGGGTATGGGGCCCTTATAGACTACACAGACCGGACAGAACCAGAGATGCCGATTTCTCCGTCTGAGCTTAAAAGGGTTTTGAGGCGCCAGCCAGACTAGTCAGTTTTGAGCACTGTTCATCATTTTGTTTACGTTACAGTATTACAATTAACTAGTTAGTTAAAAAAAAACTCGTAGAAAACAAAGGTTAGCTTATTTTTAAACAAGGTTACAAAAGACAGTTTGTGTGGAAACACAAACTCAAAATCGGCCCCCGAAGTAAAATGTTTTACATAATTCGGATAATCCTTCAGAGCTGAAGATAGTTTACTTCCTAGTCCAAACCTCCCGCAGGACGACGGGGGATGGGAGCAGGCAGGGTTTGAACCTTCGATCGTCGATAAATCCAAACGACAGTCCAGCGCGCAAACCGCACGACCAGTGGTCCACCCAGGTAGGCTTCAATATTTTCAGAAAGAACATCCGAATGAAATTATATCAAAGACAAATGAGAGATAAGAATGGAGAAAGAAGGTTAACAGATCTTGTGTAGTGCCCCAACCGTCCCGCAGATCAAAGGATACGTGAAAGTGAATGTAAAGTTAGATGTGAACCTGGCCTAACTAGTTTGTGGTCTATAGGGCAGATGATGTAAAGTTCATCTGTCGTTGTGGCCTACGGTTAACGAGGGTGTCATGTAGCCAGCACAACGACCAACCGCTTTTGCTTTTCCCCAACTAATGTCAGGTACCCATTAGAGCTGGGTAGACTCAGAAGTTGAAAATCCCAGTCTTCACCAGGATTCGAACCCGGGACCCTCGGTTCGAACTAAATAAATTATTTTCTTTGAAAAGGCTCAATCTCATTTTCGAATTCTCAAAAAGAAAAAAAAAAAAAAAAAATTCCGCTATATACAAAAATTTTCACAAAAATAATATTTTTTAAGATTACTATTTGTTTTAAATTAGGTGTAACATATAATGCATACTAATTAGCTTTTTCTTATAAAAAACTTCTTGCATAATTGATTTTTTAAAATTAGAATTTTCGCTTTCAGGAAAAAAAAAGTAGCCGTTGCATCAGAACTTTGAATGGTCTAAAATATTGTGAAGTCGGATTTTCAATATCTCTTCTAGTTTACGAGATCTAAACGGGACGGACGGACAGACGGGCAGACATTTCGCACAAAACTAATAGCGTCTTTTCCCCTTTCGGGGGCCGCTAAAAATGACATTACAATGGAATTATTTCCAAAATTAAACTATTAAGAATCATAAAGAAATGAATAAACTAAGACAATTGTTTAGAGCTAGAGTTTAGAAATATATTTGTAAACTCAATATCTAGATTAGACCAATGGACTAAATAATGAAGTAAAAAAAGGTTGGCCTATCTTCTTCTTCTTCTTTATATTACAAAGCATCGATCAGTGTAGTAACAACATGTACCGTGTGTCCGAAATAAATCTAGTAAATTAGATTCAAACTGTTCTCCTCTAGCGGCTACAACCAGCCTGTGTCTTTTCTTACTCTTTCAGTTTGGTACAGCACCCTTCCCTCCAGTTTTGTACTAGGCCTACCTATGTTATGGATGATGCTAAAAATAATTCCAGTTATGACCACAGTTTTGGTTTTTAAGAAAAAAATACTTAAATGCAGCCATATCTCTGTTGCGCCTCCTCTGTTCGATTTGTTTTGGTCAGAATACTTGCTCTGAGTTCTATAAGCCGACATGGTTTCCTAGCTCATTGGAAAATGTTTTCATGCAGATTTGACTCAATGGAATACATTGCATACTGAGGAGTGATAGGTAACTGCATACTGAGGAGTGATAGGTAACTGCATACTGAGGAGTGATAGGTAATTGCATACTGAGGAGTGTTTCGCTTGGCCGACAATGTCAATGTTTTCATTGTTCACTTAACGTGAAATTGTTCTATTCCTATGATACTCTATACATCTGAATAATCAAGATTTACATATAAATATATCAACATAGTTTTGTTTATGGGGAAGCTATACTGTACGTGAAATAAAGTATAATTTATAATGATTACGATTCATATTTATACATTAATAAACGTGTTCGTGTGTAAGGCATACCTACACAAATAAACACCCCCTCCTGCTTGCAGTTAGAAACAAAAATTAACAACGGAATATCCCCCCCCCCCCAAAACGCTATCTTTAATGTTGTTTCCGAATTAAAAACAAACAAATTAGAATTTGTCTATCTTCACCAGCGCTAACTTTGAAGAAATTGTTGTATTCGTTTTGTTTCAAAGCACCTCTAGTTCCTTCTTTCATCTTTGCGTTCTCCTTTTCTTTGTGCTCATCGCCCCCCCCCCCCACACCGACCATTTGGCTCCCAGCGCCACCCATTTTAATGAACTCGCCCCCCCCCCCCGGGTGCATTATTGCTCCCGTTGAAGACCACTGCTCTACAGACTAGATACATTTGTTTTCTAGCTTCCTCTTAGAGTAAGTCACTTTTGTGGATGTTAAGTATTCAGGTCTCTTGGAGACTGTATGGAGAATGTTAAGTCAAATCCTGCAAGCTGTCGGTATTCATTCTGCGATCTGGCAGCATTTTTTTATAAAAGGGTTTAGCCGCAACAATCTGAGTGTGGGCTTGCTACCAAATTAAAAAAGGTTTAGCCGCAACAATCTGAGTGTGGGCTTGCTACCAAATTAAAAAAGGTTTAGCCGCAACAATCTGAGTGTGGGCTTGCTACCAAATTAAAAACCCTATCGTGATGATACTAGTGTTGAGAGGAGTTATTGAAAGGATATATAGTTATAGTTACATTTCTGCAGTGAGACAGTTTACGGTTTTGTTTTATTCAGCACACTGGAGATATTCATAAATGAAGGCCAGGCTATTCCTCTATATTACTGCCTTTAGGCCTCTTCTACTTAGTTAACAAAATGCCTAGTATAAAATCTACAGTCGAATAAAATTAATTGTTATAACTAGACAACTCATCTGGAAATCAGATATAATATCAACCAAAGCAAGCCAATTTATTTGATCTTTATTATAAATTCAATAATTCAAACAGGACATTGTATTTAGAAACAAAACAAAACACAAAAACATTTTTTTTTACTTTATTAAAGATTTATATACAAATGGTACAATAAGGCTTTTCCAATTCATTCACAATATTTTACATTTAAAAAATTGAAGGGTTTGATTAGACCCCCCACTTATCATTTCATACATTCATTCTGTCTTACACACACACACAAACTGACGAGGTATATGTATATATATAAAAGACGTACATCTAACGACATATTGCAACTGAAGAAAAAAAGACCACTTCAAATACACAGGAATGTCAGGAGGGTCAGATTAGGTTTTATAATACAGTATCACATTGGTCATCACCCTTCAAGACAAACCCAGTTATTAAGTGGCCTGGCTTTTTACATTAAATGAGCTGGTTACTCATTATGATGAAGACATTAAAAACTAAAAAGAAAAATAATAACTATGCTTATTGACTCACAACTTCTAACCAAAAAAAAACAAAAAGGACAATGTTTTTGACATGACTACAATATTCATGGAGATGTTTCCAAAACTCAAGTACTTCACTGGTCACAAAGAACAAAATGTTACACTAAAAGCAAAACAAATAATACAAAAATAGCTTCTGAGTGGAATTAAGAGTGTGCATGTCCTCACCAACCTCTTTGTTATCACAGCATCCAGAGGAACCCATGGTGTACTGAAAGACCCTGAATAGTTCATCAAACCATCACAATACTTTAGCAGGGACTAAGAAATTTTCATAAACAAAAATATCAATTCCAAAGTCAAAAAGCAATCCCCAGCCCCAAAATTTTATTCATTTTTCTTTAGGGAAGTGTGTTTACACCCAGATCCCCCAATTAGTTGTGTCAACCCCAATATAAAAAAAACCCAAAACAACTTAGAAGCATGCAGCTTTAGACATTTGACATGGATATACCGGTACATATAAAGGCTATATTAGACATGTCAATGACAGGTTCAACTGAGGTATGTCAAGAAACGAGAAAGAAAAGGAAGAAGCCACACCTAGACATTAGCCATTCCCAGCAGTGCTTCTCACATTTTCCAAATGGAAGGATTAGAAACAGGAGACTCTTGCATTGTTTTTATTAATACAGATTGAAAGCCAGTGTTGACATGTAATAGCACTCAACACACACTGTACATAGGTACTAAACAATTACGTGTGATTACTAAGGAGCTAATGAGCCGGTTAATAAATCTATACACCAAACAAAACAAAAAAAAACAATGGTGCAAGCTTCAGTTATGTACACAGAGATAGACAGATACAATGCACAAACTACAGATTGAATCTATTTGATATAGAAATCTAACTATATATATATATGGAACATTTCATGACTATAGTAAGGCTGTCAACATTATCTCAATAGGGAATTAAATTTGATGTTTTCATTGAGCTACGACTTTTTTTATTTTTTTTTTGACACTTCAAAAATCAAAACCAAAATAAAAATTAAAAAAAACAACTTAAAATGGTTTTTGTCTACACATATCTGTGCATAAGCCAATCAGAACAAAATATTTGAAAATAAACAATCCACAAGATTTATTATTATTGATTTCACAATAAAATCAAACTGTAAGACAATTAGATTGTACATATGCAAATGAGACATATTTAGATTAGAAAAAATGACGTACATGAATTTGTTACTTGGTAGTGAACAAAAAAAAAAAGGACTTTATCTTAGCTCACAAATATAAAACCATGTCTGAATCACCTCTCTCTTTTAAAGTTTCTTTCCAAGTACGAAATTTAAAACTTATGAACACATAATTCTATTATACATATACACATATATATGTAAATCTATACATACACATGCATATATGTATATATAAACCAAAGAAAAAAGAATTGGCCCCACTTTAAAAAAAAAAAAAAAAAAGACCACTGGCCACATCACAGATAAATAATAGTTTATTGTGGTCCTGGGAAGGCCTGAGGCTCAGTCGCAATGATCTGGTCTATCACATTGTATATTGTACAACACCTCCCAAGACCACAACATGCAGGTCAGTTACATTGGTGTCAAAGCTTGGTTTCTACACAAGATTTGAAGTCAACATGTTTTTGATGGATGCAATTGGTTCACTGACAAAACTGTGGTTATACAAAAAATTATATAGAATAGATCTATTAAAAAAAGTATATTTTAAATATTTCATGAACACATTCTGTTAAAATATAAATACTTTTATACACATTTAGGATGCTACATTTTTGTACGTATTCTAAAGAACCGAATGTGATCTTACTTCGGCAAGCTTTTAAGACACGAGACAATAAATAATTTATTTCGTTGCTTCATTAATTGAACACAGGATTAGACAAGCGTCTAGTTTTCAAGTCAAAGATAAGAAGTTTCTGTTCAATGCTAAACTACTGTAACTAAAATTTAAGATAATATATCCATGCTAACTTGTGAAATTTGTGCAACCCACAAGATGGCAGCATAAACAAAAAAGATAATATCCCCATCAACAAGTTTGCTAGCCATTCCATTTGCAGAATAAGCATCTAACAGAACTATAATAAGATAATGCTACACATATAAACAAATTAGCGTGTTTTTCATGACTGCATTTTATACTTTAAGCCATACAAATTTTTTTTTTTTTTTTATGCAGACACAGCATTCACTATTTTTGATGGTCAAAGAGAATGATTTAAAAAAAAATTATGACCATTGAAGTTGGCCACATTTAGTTTTTAATATACATCTTCATGGAAGACTTAAATAGAACAACAAAGAACCATATTCTCAGAGGGAGAAAAGTAGTACAAATTTGGCAACAGCTACCCCACACCCGCATTGGGTGTTAAAAAAAAGTCTTATTATCCATACGAATCCATTGTTATTTCCAGCGGTAAGGTATTTTAATCATTTTTAAATACTTTTAAATTTTGTTAAGTCCACATAAGGATGCTACAGACTAAAATCACTGTATGCATTTCTTTGACGAAGTGGAGAAGAAGCTTGTACATCCTTGATTGGAGAGCTCATTTTTTTGGGTCAATTTTTTTAAAATTAAGATGAACATTTCCAAGGCATAGAAGCCAATCAGGAGAGACTCAAGGAGCAGCGACAAGATACCTTTCAATGAAGGATCACGCACCATAGCAAGTCACAATGCTAGAGTAGTTTCATTACTGCCACCAAGGTCAATACATAACTGGCACTGGTTTCTGAACACTGTCTACAGCCATTATGTTGATCTCCCTGACGTCTGTAGGAGTGGTGGGCTGCTCTTGCTTGTGAGAGTCTTGCTTTGTTGGAGTCTGGCTCTGATTGTACGCAGACATGCAGTTACGAATGGTCTGCTCTACCTGTTCCACGCAACCTCTAATTAAATCCTGAAAACAGACAAATTAAAAGTTAAACAACTGAAAGAATCAACATAGAAAGACAGTTAAGAAATGAAAAGAATGTTAGGAATTTACTTTAAGAAAATCCTTACCATATCATTGCCTGTGATGGCATGCAATGTCATTAATTCAGTTCCTGACTCGCAATTCAAATTCCTAAATGCTGTACCTATTGCAGCACAAGCAATCATTGAAGGTGGGATCATCATGAATTTAGAATCTGAGAAGAAATAATGTTCAAGATATTATTATATAATTAACTGTATACAATTGACAAAGGCCAGACTAGTATATGGCCCTAACTTAATGTACATGGCAGTATAAAAGGCCAGGAAAAGTAGGGCAAGTTTGCCTAACAAAGAAAGGTCATTTATTACTGGCTGTCACAGGTGGAATGCATATCTTTACTAAGGTGACTTTTATATTCAAATAAAAACTAATGCTAAAAAAAATTACATTTAAACTAATATTTATTATTATTATTATTATTTTCAAAAATAGGAATTGTTAAAAAAAAAGTTTTAAAAATTTAAGTTTTTGGTTAAAAAGGTTAACTAAAAAATGTTTTTTTATTTAATGTATGAACATCAAATATTATCTTGACCAAACAAATTTATTTAAAGACTAGTACATCTAGTCCAAAGAACAAAAAAATTACCTGTTGCACACAAAGCAGCAAATGTTTGGGCCTGCTTTTTGACTGCAGTTAAAATGCTCTTGTTGTAAGACATCCGATGAAGTACATGGTCGAGAAAGTCATTGGGTACAATCGCAGACAGGTCCCACTTTAGAAGATGTAATATTTGAGATTCCATATCCTGGAAGAAACAAAACAATTGCAATGATGATAAGCTAATGTACATTCATATTGTTGTTCACTATTCATGACTACAAAATGTGTATTAGTCTTAAATGGTAATGTATTATAATTTGTCATTATTTCTATACCATGATAGGTTTACACAAGCTTATGTGTCTAGGCTGTCCATATACTTTCAGTTTGATAACAATAATGGCATTGCCTTCGATTCCAAATATTAAGGATGTGTTCAGTGTTATTTGGTACTAGTAAATTTAAAAAAAAGACAAGTGATATGTTTGTGCAGGCTATTAATGTAGATCAGTATACTGCATGACTTCTCCCGTATAATAGGAATGTTATTATGTAATGCTTTTGTGTCAACATCTTTGCTATAAGAGTTTTATCACATTGTGACAATAATATTTTAACATACCAACATTTTACTTTTTTAATGAAAAATCTTATAGCAATATGTAGGTGTAATATAAAATTCCCATGTGTACACACCGTAAGCTCTTCAAGTGTAATGGAGTTGTCTGTGTACATGACCAGCTGTTCACCGCTGATAGGGGTGGTCTCTTTTAACTTTGATGCCAGGAACATGCAGGCGGCCCCCAACAATTGCAATCGTGTTCTTTTAATATCCCTGATACAAAGAAATCTGTCCAAATAATTTACACTTAAAGGAAACACCTCTTCTTCCATCCTCTGTTCTGAACACACCTGTAACAAATGGAAAAACAAAGGCTATAATAGTCAATTTTAATGACATGAATCAAGAGCACATTTTTTTAATAATTATAAAATCTAGATAATTGTATACATACTTCAATAATACGTCTAAATACGAAATGAAAAATAGAATCAATATCTAGATTCTAGATGTAGATGCATTAAACAATGCAAAAAAAAAAAAAAAAAAAAAAAAAAAGGCATTCTTAAATTACATCTAATACTAAAAGAATAATGAATTAATGGTAATCTTGAATAACTTGGTTTGATTAATTATAAATCTAGATTCTATGGTAGATCTATCTAAATCTGAATTTAGAGATAGTCTATATTTTTATCTGAAAAATTGTATCTAGACTAGAAGAAGATAGATCTAGATCGGATATTCTAAATATAGATTCTAGAATCTACCTTAGTTTTAGAATGAATAATTGTCCTAGCTCTAGTCTACATTTAGATCTAGACTCATATAAATCTGGATAACTCATTTAGTCATTACTGATTACTCATTTACTGTCATACATAGTCACACAGTCACAATGTCAGTCTGAGCTTGAAAATGGCAAAATTGCTGTAAGTCATTTCAAGTTAAAGACAAAGACATACAGATGAATAAGACAGATCTAGACTCTGTGCACTACCCAAGGGCAAGCTGCAAAATGAATTAGCTGCAAAGCCGGTATGAAAATTTGGCCATGATTCATACAGCTCGTGGAATTTCAAGGCCTCCCAGCTGGTTCGGCCATATTGCAACCGGCAGGATGTCATTTTGTCTCATACAATTAAATAATGAGTCTACAGGTATTTAAAAAAAAAAAGTGTAAGTGAAATTTTACACACGTAGACTAGATCTAGAACAAGATTTTTGTAAGGATGATTAACAATGTTGATGATGTGGCAATATATCATTTATATGCAATGTCATAGACAGTTGACTCTTGATTAGTGTTAGTCTAGTCTATTAAAATCAGACAGTGAATCTGAGTGAAATTTACCTCTGCCATCCATTCAGTGACCATTTTTCTCATGTATGGTTGAATGTCAGTTTGCACACAGTTGAAATAGCAAGTATGGGGTAGATATTTATCCTCTGTGGAGAGCAAATTCGTTAACACTCTGCTGTCATTCAATAAAACGGGGTCCTTGATGGCCCTGTGTGCTTTACCTCCGATATCAGTTTCGCAACAAACCAGTGAAAAGTGATCCATTTTGTATTATAAAAGTTGCAGATGAATCGCAAAACAGAAGAAAAAACACAGAATCGCTGATATTAATCCTAGAAATGTTCACGAATATTACTCCAAGAGGTGAAAGAAAATAAATATGAGGTAGAAATTGTTTCAATTCAGTTTAGGCCTCAGACAGCCGACACTGCCTCTATCGAAGCTAGGTTCTTAATACTTGCAAATGCTGGTGCTCAGCATTTATGTTTCAATGAGGAGGGGTCGTCTGCGCATGCGCGAGACATGAGAAAATTTCTCTGCGGTGCAAAATTTTGCATTTTTTAACGTATTTTGCACAATTTTAAGTGATTTTAAGATTGCATACGTAAATATGAACATTAAATAATGCTTTACATGCAAAACTTGCATAAATAGATGCATATAAAGCATTAAAAACGACTTTCTTCTGCACAAAATTAGTTTAAAAAAAAAAGAAGAGAGAAGGGGGGGGAGTAGAAATCTGTGCTGTGTGTGGCAGACATGGGTGGCCCGCTGGCTTAGCGCAGGAGGGCTTCATCACAGGCTCAGCAAAGCGGGCACGACCTGCAGTCATAGTTTCAGTCAATCCGACTGGGGAGCAGATGAGCACTAGATCTTGTAGATTCTACATTAAAAAAAATAGAGAGAGAGAGAGAGTCTAACTAGTTCAGATAAAAACAGAAAAAATGTAACATTCTCTATAAAAATTAAAATGATAATGTTGAGAAATAGACAAACTTGCAATGTAGATCTAGAATCTAGAACTAGTGGTGCTTGGTGGTAAGGAATGTAGAATGTAAAGCAATAATAATAATTTTTTTTAAAAAGGTTCAATCTAGTAAAGTATATGTCGTAAAGCCTACTTACACATTAATACACACTTAACACATCACATAGACGATTGTGGAATGACGCAAACTTCTAATAAATCAATCTGAATCTTGTTAGTTTTTTTTTTTTTTTGTAAGGTAATTGTTAAGTGTCATGCATACTTTCAATAAATTTAGAGATCTAGTGCTAGCTAGATCTAGGAGTAGGACCTAGTTAGATGCTCGAGTTGGTAGAATATATTTATATATATAATACATTCAATCGACATATATCAGGGTATGTATTGTATACAGTACTGTGTCCGCCTAAACCTCGTCCTTAAAGGGGTCTCCGACTTAAAAAAAAAAGTTTAACAAGCTATGCATATTAAATAAAACAAAATAATGGAAACGAGATGTACACGTAGCCAACATGACATGCCTTTAGATCTATTTATATTATTAATTGCATAAATATCGAAGAGAGTAGAGGGACACTTAAAAATTCCTGTCCATGGATTCCAAGAAGACGAAATCAGATGGATGACTACCCTGTTGTTAAACCACTACACAAAGTAGTGTAGACCAGCTATATAAGGTTATTACCATCTTGTTTTAAAATGTAGACCTAGACTATTATACATGTGAACGATAGTCTTTCTACCACTGTACCAATATGTATTTGTAAAAACCACTTGTATATTAAGAAAAAAGAGGATTCTCTTTCAGATGACCAAAACTAGGCAATGTATATAGTACCTAGAGCACAGTACAGAGATAGTAGTGAAATTAGATTTTCAATAGCGCATTAGTTTTTGAGATCAAATGACTGCCAGACAAAACCAATACCTTAATATCTCTACGCGAACAGCAGAAAGTGACTACTAGATGTAGAGCTATTTATGTACTTTTTGTTTTCTAAACGTCAAACAAAATTGAAAAAAAAAATGTGTGTGTAGAGGGGTGTGTGATTCCATTAAAAAAAAGGGTGGGGGATTAAGAATCTAGAGAATAATTGGACTAGTTATATTTGTTATAAATATAATCGCAACTAGTTAGACAATTTGTAGCTTTTAAACAATAAGATAGGTAATTAGATAGATCAAAGCTAGCTTCTATAAAATATATATATATATATGATCGAAAGTTCACTTATATATAGATATAAACCTTTTTTTTTTTCATTCTTTCACCGCCAGGGTACCAGTTGCGTATCTATTTTTAGAATACCACGGTATGAGAAGAAAGAGAAGTGGAAGGGTAGGAAGGGGGGTGAATGGGGGGCTATGCTAACACAGAAAAACGAGGTCAACAGAGAGTCCAGAACAAATGCGTCTCCCTCTGAATGAATAGCGCTTGCGTAGCAAGACATGAATGAAAAAAAATAGCAGGCTGCGTCTGATTCGTCTGTGACAGAGCCCACCCCATCTTGATGCTAAAGGGAGTGGAAGCAGATTCGGGGGATGTTGGGGCGGGGTTTGCAGAAGAAAAGGGGCCGTAACATCCAACCATCCATGCTGTGTTATTCCCCTTTCCCCGTTTTCTGCTCTCACCCGGTTTCGAGAGTAAAGCAATTTTGTTTCGCTATCTTCCTTTTGTTACTATTAGATCTATATCATATCAGAGTTTGGTAATGTTGTTGCTGTGCTGTATATGCTGCGCCATTGTTCTTATATTGACAAGTGAATGTCACCTTATAAGAGTGAAGTTTAGTCAGCTTATATCACTGACATAATAAATGTATATTGATCCCTATGATAATATTGAAAAGCTAGATCCAATGAAAAGATCTATATTTAGATCTAATACTTGATTAGTGCAATGTTAGTATTGATTTTTTGAAAGTATCAGTGTTTTTTTTTTTTTTTTGTGTTTCTGTTTGAAGCCGTATAAATAAGAATGATGTAATTAATTCAGTTAACATGTTAGGAGATGTTTGATTCGTTAAATTAATATATTTTTTACTTGAACACACTACATGCTAAAGTGAAGTTTTTAAAACTGTTTTTGAGATCTAAGGGTTATGTAAGAAAAAAAATAATGATATGTAAGTAGGCCATTTTCTTGGAGATGGATTTGCGCGTGGGCATTTACTAGGTCTAATATTTTTAAGAATTATTTTAAGAAAATGTTGGGGGCGTGACTGTGCGGTGGTTAGGTAGGCGTGACCAAAGTTCCTAAATGCGCATATGGGCGTGCTCAAAGTGGAGGTGTTGTGTAGTGGGCGTGTTTAAGGTCAAAATGTGTGAAAGGGGCGTAGCAATGGAGTCTGGTCTCCTGGTCATTTCCACTGTCTTTCTGGGCTAGGTTAATTTCTAAGTTTGTACATTTGTAGACTTGTACACCTGAAGACTTGTACATCAGTAGACTTACTTGTACATCCGTGGACTTGTTCTCCTGTAGACTTGTAAATCTGTAGACTTTTTTTTTGTACAACTGTAGAATTGCTTGTACATCTGTAGACTTGTACATCTTTAGACTTACTTGTACATCTGTAGACTTTTTTTTTTACAACTGTAGACTTACTTGTACATCTGTAGACTTGTACATCCGTAGACTTGTACATCCGTAGACTTGTACATCTGTAGACTTGTACATCTGCAGACTTACTTGTACATCCGTAGACTTGCACTCCTGTAGACTTGTACATCTGTAGACTTGTACATCTGTAGACTTGTACAACTGTAGACTTACTTGTACATCCGTAGACTTGTACTCCTGTAGACTTTTACATCTGTAGACTTGTACACCTGTAGACTTGTACATCTGTAGACTTTTTTTGTACAACTGTAGACTTACTTGTACATCTGTAGACTTGTACATCTGTAGACTTGTACATCTGTAGACTTGTACATCGGTAGACTTGTACATCTGTAGACTTACTTGTACATCTGTAGACTTACTTGTACATCTGTAGACTTACTTGTACATCTGTAGACTTGTACATCTGTAGACTTACTTGTGCATCTGTAGACTTGTACATCTGTAGACTTACGCGTACATCCGTAGATTTGTACACCTGTAGACTTGTACACCTGTAGACTTTCTTGTACATCTGTAAACTTGTACATCTGTAGACTTACTTGTACATCTGTGGACTTACTTGTACATCTGTAGACTTGTACATCTGTAGACTTGTACATCTGTAGACTTACTTGTACATCCGTAGACTTGTACTCCTGTAGACTTGTACTCCTGTAGACTTGTACACCTGTAGACTTGTACACCTGTAGACTTGTTCATCTGTAGACTTGTACATCTGTAGACTTACTTGTACATCTGTAGACTTACTTGTACATCTGTAGACTTGTACATCTGTAGACTTGTACATCTGTAGACTTGTACATCTGTAGACTTACTTGTACATCCGTAGACTTGTACTCCTGTAGACTTGTACTCCTGTAGACTTGTACACCTGTAGACTTGTACACCTGTAGACTTGTTCATCTGTAGACTTGTACATCTGTAGACTTACTTGTACATCTGTAGACTTACTTGTACATCTGTAGACTTGTACATCTGTAGACTTGTACATCTGTAGACTTGTACATCTGTAGACTTACTTGTACATCTGTAGACTTGTACTCCTGTAGACTTGTACATCTGTAGACTTGTACATCTGTAGACTAACTTGTACATCCGTAGACTTGTACTCCTGTAGACTTGTACTTCTGTAGACTTGTACATCTGTAGACTTACTTGTACATCCGTAGACTTACTTGTACATCCGTAGACATGTACTCCTGTAGACTTGTACTTCTGTAGACTTGTACACCTGTAGACTTGTAGATCTGTAGACTTACTTGTACATCTGTAGACTTGTACATCCGTAGACTTGTACATTTGTAGACTTGTACATCTGTAGACTTGTACAACTGTAGACTTACTTGTACATCCGTAGACTTGTACTCCTGTAGACTTTTACATCTGTAGACTTGTACACCTGTAGACTTGTACATCTGTAGACTTTTTTTGTACAACTGTAGACTTACTTGTACATCTGTAGACTTGTACATCTGTAGACTTGTACATCTGTAGACTTACTTGTACATCTGTAGACTTACTTGTACATCTGTAGACTTGTACATCTGTAGACTTACTTGTGCATCTGTAGACTTGTACATCTGTAGACTTACGTGTACATCCGTAGATTTGTACACCTGTAGACTTGTACACCTGTAGACTTTCTTGTACATCTGTAAACTTGTACATCTGTAGACTTACTTGTACATCTGTGGACTTACTTGTACATCTGTAGACTTGTACATCTGTAGACTTGTACATCTGTAGACTTACTTGTACATCTGTAGACTTGTACATCTGTAGACTTGTACATCTGTAGACTTACTTGTACATCCGTAGACTTGTACTCCTGTAGACTTGTACTCCTGTAGACTTGTACACTTGTAGACTTGTACACCTGTAGACTTGTTCATCTGTAGACTTGTACATCTGTAGACTTACTTGTACATCTGTAGACTTACTTGTACATCTGTAGACTTACTTGTACATCTGTAGACTTACTTGTACATCTGTAGACTTACTTGTACATCTGTAGACTTACTTGTACATCTGTAGACTTGTACATCTGTAGACTTGTACATCTGTAGACTTACTTGTACATCCGTAGACTTGTACTCCTGTAGACTTGTACATCTGTAGACTTGTACATCTGTAGACTAACTTGTACATCCGTAGACTTGTACTCCTGTAGACTTGTACTTCTGTAGACTTGTACACCTGTAGACTTGTACATCTGTAGACTTGTACATCTGTAGACTTACTTGTACATCCGTAGACTTGTACTCCTGTAGACTTGTACTTCTGTAGACTTGTACACCTGTAGACTTGTAGATCTGTAGACCTACTTGTACATCTGTAGACTTGTACATCTGTAGACTTGTACATCTGTAGACTTGTACATCTGTAGACTTACTTGTACATCCGTAGACTTGTACTCCTGTAGACTTGTACTTCTGTAGACTTGTACACCTGTAGACTTGTACACCTGTAGACTTGTACATCTGTAGACTTGTACATCTGTAGACTTACTTGTACATCCGTAGACTTGTACTCCTGTAGACTTGTACACCTGTAGACTTGTACACCTGTAGACTTGTAGATCTGTAGACTTGTACATCTGTAGACGTGTACATCTGTAGACTTACTTGTACATCCGTAGACTTGTACTCCTGTAGACTTGTACTCCTGTAGACATGTACACCTGTAGACTTGTACACCTGTAGACTTGTTCATCTGTAGACTTGTACATCTGTAGACTTACTTGTACATCTGTAGACTTGTACATCTGTAGACTTACTTGTACATCTGTAGACTTACTTGTACATCTGTAGACTTACTTGTACATCTGTAGACTTACTTGTACATCTGTAGACTTACTTGTACATCTGTAGACTTACTTGTACATCTGTAGACTTATACATCTGTAGACTTACTTGTACATCCGTAGACTTGTACTCCTGTAGACTTGTACACCTGTAGACTTGTACACCTGTAGACTTGTACACCTGTAGACTTGTACACCTGTAGACTTGTACATCTGTAGACTTGTACACCTGTAGACTTAACGATATGTGAAACTGAAGGAAAGGAAAGATAACAGTACTACACTCACAACTATAAGCCTTTTTTTTTTGGAGGGGGTAGGGTAGGGTAGGGTAAGCAATTTTTTTCCCTCAGATGGGATAGAAATAAGAATAGTTAACATGCTCCATCATTCCATGCCTACTTTGCTTTTGCTACTCATTCCATTCATTGTATAGCTATATTCATGGGCGTAGCCAGGATTTTTTTTTTTTGGGTGTGTGTGAGTGTGTGTACATAATTAATCTTTATTACATTCTGACCCTTCATTCTTTCGGAAAACGTTTATTGTATCCTAGAAGATATTCTTCCTGGAGTTTGTGGAAAAATCGTGCTTGCCCTTGCCAGCAATGGGGTGTGGGGGAGCGCTGTGAGCGCCAAGCACTATTTCCGGTATTGAAAGCTCTTGGAATTAGGTGACTGTAGTTTGCTTTAGATTTTATATCGAAAAGGGAAGTTTTATCGTCAAAATCATTTGTTGGGTTGTTTTAAACTAAAAAAATATCTGTAGTTTTTTTTTTAACAAATTCAAAACCCCCTTAGCTACGCTCATAGAATTTGGTGACTGTAGTTTGCTTTAGAATAATATTGAAGAGAAAGGTTTTCAACCTCAAAACTCTCTGTAGGGGGATTTTAAACTAAAAACCATCTGGAGGGGGGTTTAAACTTTTAAAAAAAGCCCTCTGGAGGAGGGGGATTTTTACTCCAAACTCCCCTTGGTTTGGTTACTTTCGTAGAATTTTTAGTGTGTAATTTGCTTTTTTTTTTTTTACCTTGAAGAGGTATTTTTCAGCATTAAACCCAGTTGAAAAGGGGGGGGGGGTTAAACTCAAAACTCCTTTGGCTACGCTCATAGAATTTTGAGTAATTTGCTTTCTTTTATATTGAAGAGGTTGTTTTTTTTCTTTAAACCCCGCTAAAGGGGGTTGGGGGTGTTAAACTCAAAACCCCTTGGGCTACGCTCATAGCATTTTTAGTGCGTAAATTTCTTTCTTTTTTTTATATTAATGAGGTATTTTTTAGCTTCAAACCCGCTAGAGGGGATTTAAACTCAAAACCCCTCTTGACTACGCTCATAGGATTTTGAGTGCGTGTCAATGCATGACATTACGAATATTGGAGACTGATTGAATGGTGTAATACTGGGTTCTTACTCCCTGAAGTGCTCTAGACACGTGACGAGACAAACACTATACGACTGACTCAAGTCCGTTCAGCAGACAACATGAAGATTTTATTTACAACATAATAATAATATACTGCACTCCTTGTTAGTGCTACAAGTCAAGAAATAATAATCATGTCCGCATAACAGCGGTATCAAAAGTATCCAATACGTTAACAACAAATCACGTCCGCATCTCAGCGGGTAACAATAAGAACAATTACTACTAGTGACACTGGAGCTTCAACTATAGATATCCATTGAAATACGAATAATACCTTAATATTCAATAAGCACATAATGAAATCAACTCTCAAATATTATTAATCAACAATGACTAGTCCTTCGACTCTCATGCTATATGCATACATATACAAGTGTCCGGGAAGAAACGTCCAACCTTCCTGGACCGGGAGCAAGACCTTACTGACTTGACTTGACTGAACTCAAAGTCAACTTTTCATTCTACTTCCTGTTTTCTACATCAGGAATTCCACGTGTCTTTTAAACTATTAACATGACGTGAACTTTAGATCATGCAATGTCAACTAAGACTGACATTACGCCCTTTCCCTCAACAAAGATTTTGCCAAAAATCTTTCAAAATCTAAGTATCAATACAATTATGTGTATAGTCACATCTTTTGAGAGAAAAAATAATATATACAAATGAACAATGTGTTCTACAATCTCTTGCACATGTCTTATCATGCTATCACAAATTTGATGAGACTAATATATGGTCTCATTTGACTTCACAATATTTGAAAAAAAATTTGTCTGTGTAGACAATACTCATAGTTGTCAACATTATTTGAAAAAGAAAGTTGTCTTGTTTTTGTTTTTTTTACACAAAATTTCAAAGTAAATTCTCAATTCATCAGTAGAATGCTTTCAATATTAATTTTACAACAGAGTGAGCAGCCATAAAAATGCTCGTATACAAATATACCTAGTTTATCCAATCAGGTTACATAATCAAATGAAAAATATTGACAATGGTTACATGGTCAAATGAAAAAATATTGACAATGTTCTTTAAAATAAATCAATGCAAGTGAAATATCTCTAGAATAAATATGTATGTTGTCTCAATGGTTTGTGTACGAAAATAATGACAATGTTTTGACAATGCAACTAAATCATGAAAGTCAAGAAAATATATTCTTCAATAATGATTTATGAAGAACATGTTTAAATCATCAAAGTCATAAGCATACTAAAGCGTGAAGGTCGTTATCATGATATTCATTTGGCTCATATGTCTTACTGTGAACTCAAGTTGCTTTAACATATGTATAAGTTACAATCTTCTCTCAAAAAATGAATAAGCTTTTCACATTATGTAACATCAAATATATTACTTCGAGCCATTAGTGGTGCTCTAATAGTCTTCATCAATCAAAAACAATGTTCTTTCAAAAATCAAATATGTTACTTTGAGCCATTAATAGTGCTCCAATAGTTTTCTCATATGAAATACAATCTCTTCAAAAAATCAGTGATTACATCACACATCATCAAATATATTACTTCACGAGCCATCAATAATGCTCCATTAGTTTCTCATATTAAATACAATCTTCTCAAAAATCAGTGTCTACGTCACACATATCAAATATATTGCTTCACGAGCCATCAATAATGCTCCAAAAGTTTTCTCATTAAATACAATCTTCTCCTCAAAAAATCAGTGATTACATCACACTTTATATATATTACTTCATGAGCCATCAATAATGCTCCAATAATTTTCTCATATCAATACAATATTCTTCTCAAAAATCAGTGTCTACATCACACACTATCAAATATATTACTTCAGGAGCCATGAATAATGCTCCAATACTTCTCATATTAAATACAATCTTCTCAAAAAATCAGTGTCTACAACACACATTATATATATTACTTCATGAGCCATCAATAATGCTCCAATACTTCTCATATTAAATACAATCTTCTCAAAAAAATCAGTGTCTACATCACACATCATCAAATATATTCTTGTAAGATGTTATACGTGCAGTGAAAAAATAAAATGAAAAAAATAAATTAATAAGAGAATAAAGAGATAAATTAAAGTATAGGTGACGAACACAAAAACAATATAGATAACAATACAGTCTGCTTTAAAAGAAATCAATAAATAGAAGACTTTGACAGGAGAATCACAGATGTGTAAATACAAGACTTACACAAACAAACAATATGAATACGAAGAGAAATCACACTACGATTGTACAAACAAAACTAAATACGACTAAACAAAAAATTTCCAGATGATCTAGAAGTCCCTACCGAACAAGGCTGGTCTACTCGGACCTTATTAGGACTAGGAGAACAAAAAGAAAATCCCTAAAGATCCCTATCAGATGAAGTGAAATGGAACGGAACAAATAAATTGTGCCGCCCCAGTCTCAAAACATAAGACAGACCCACGCCGACCGCCCTTTAAGGTAACAAATATCAAAATGAAAAACAATTTAATATGATTCCAAGAGTTATCAATCACTAACTCTGTATATAATCAACTTCAATTACTGCTATACCACAGCAAAATCAATGTACTTTATTAATCATATATCCAATTCTTAATTATTACTTACAGATTCTTTATTTTGTAGACTAGTGTAGATTCATCCCCTTCTCTCTTGTAGCTTGTCAAATACAAATACAGCTTTAGTAGTTCAGTAATAATCCATGGGTAAGGTAACTAAGTAATCCGATTGAGAATACACATCAATGTGAGCATCAAAGTAGTAGTAAAATAATCCAGTCATATGCCATAAGATGGCTCAAATGCTCAAGTAATGTCAAAAAATATTTCCGCTTGACCTTTACAATTAACACAAGTCCAACAGGTAATCCAAATAATCCAATAAGATTATCCAAGAGTTAAGTGTAGTAATGCAGGCACGTGTTTCTTCGGCGTACAACGATGACTAGGAGAGCGCCAATAGGTACAAGTTAGTCCAACTTCAACGTCAAAGATCAATAATCCAAAAGTACTTGAACATTCGTATAAATAATCCAATAAATCCAACAGTACTTAAGTGGAAGACTTCAGCTTAGATAATCCAAATACGTAACGTCTCTGAAAAATTAGAATGACCATAAGTGAACAGAGGTCTAAATGGAGGACCTTCTGTATAGCAATGTAAGGTGAGACCTCGACAATGCAAGAGCGTGTCAAAAGTTGGTGACGAGCGCTCACGTGGAAACGATGTATCATCTGTCTTCAGGCGACGCCTTGAATTTTTCACCCACACAAATGTATCAGCTGTCTTCGAGCGACGCCTTGAGTTTTTCACCCACACAAATGTATCAGCTGTCTTCGAGCGACGCCTTGAGTTTTTCATCCACACAAATGTATCAACTGTCTTCGGTTTCTGCCGATGGTGATGTCACGCCGTGCTAAATCTCAAGATGTCGACAATAGTGGAGAAATAAGCATTGACCAGGTTTAAATATACAAGCTATAGATGTTAATTTCGAATTGGTCAATGATAAAGTGGACTCTAGTAAATACAGGTCAGGTCAACCGGTGAAAAAGTGCAGGCTCAGGTTAGTTCAATGGTGATCTACTTGAATACTTGTGACTGGTTTCGCTTGAGTGGTGTTTGAGTTGAGTCCGTGCGTGTCTAGCACACAACATACTGGCCGCCAAAAATGTAAATGAATGACAAGACGAATATTGGAGACTGATTGAATGGTGTAATACTGGGTTCTTACTTCCTGAAGTGCTCTAGACACGTGACGAGACAAACACTATACGACTGACTCAAGTCCGTTCAGCAGACAACATGAAGATTTTATTTACAACATAATAATAATATACTGCACTCCTTGTTAGTGCTACAAGTCAAGAAATAATAATCATGTCCGCATAACAGCGGTATCAAAAGTATCCAATACGTTAACAACAAATCACGTCCGCATCTCAGCGGGTAACAATAAGAACAATTACTACTAGTGACACTGGAGCTTCAACTATAGATATCCATTGAAATACGAATAATACCTTAATATTCAATAAGCACATAATGAAATCAACTCTCAAATATTATTAATCAACAATGACTAGTCCTTCGACTCTCATGCTATATGCATACATATACAAGTGTCCGGGAAGAAACGTCCAACCTTCCTGGACCGGGAGCAAGACCTTACTGACTTGACTTGACTGAACTCAAAGTCAACTTTTCATTCTACTTCCTGTTTTCTACATCAGGAATTCCACGTGTCTTTTAAACTATTAACATGACGTGAACTTTAGATCATGCAATGTCAACTAAGACTGTGACAGTGCGTAATGTGCTTTTTTTTTAATTAAAGAGATATTTTTTAGCTGCAAACCCCGCTGGAGGGGGGTTTTAAGCACAAATACCCCTCTTGGCTACGCTCATAGACTCTAGTGACTGATGAATGGATCATGGGGGTAGCCAGGATTTTTTTCGTGGCGGTGGTCCTCCCTTCCCCCCCCCCTTTTTTTTTTTCATATATATATGTGTGTGTGTATATATATATATTCTCAACATAAATAATCTTTTTTACAATCTGACATTTCATTCTTTAGGATAACCATTATTGTACCATAGATTAGATTCTTCCTGGGGTTAGTGGAAAAACTGTACACATCCCGCATTTGCCAGCAATGGTGTCTGGGGGAGCGTTGAGATGTTCTACTGTGGGGATCGGGGCGGAGCTCCGCCGCCGGGCACTTTTTCGGTAATTGAAAAAAAAAAAGCATATTCTAAGGTATTTACAGTGCATTATCCTTGTATTAAAAACTTTTAGTTCAAAAACCTAAACTGCAATTCTTACTTACTAAGGACTTAGTGCCTCCCGCGCCGTTCGGCGCTCTGGGTGGCTAGCTTTCTCCACAACAATCTGTCACTGACAATGTTAAAGCCTCTTCCCACCTGGTGTCCACTGCTCTGAGGACCTCCATGAAAATGTAGCGCCAAGTTGTACTAGGATGTCTTGTTTGCGCTTTCCTCGTAATGGCTTCCATGCCATCGCACCTCTTGGTATGCGTAATTTACTTTGTCGGAGAACATGTCCCGCAAACTTCATGCCACGCTCTGTCACAACAACCTCACTAAGTGGTTGACTCCCAGTTCGGCAAAGGATTTCCTTGATTGAGAACGATCTCTATAATTGACTCCTAAAATCCGTCTAAGCCATTTTTGTTGAGCCACATTTAGTCTTTTTTTCAATTTCCATGCTATTCCCATGCACTTTATTAATGGAGCCCAGCGACTGGTAGAAATGTGTAAACCCTTTTGGCTACGCTCTTGGAATTTAATGACTGTAGTTTGCTTTAGGATATATATCGAAAAGGGAAGTTTTATCGTCAAAATCATCTGTTGGGCTGTTTTAAACTAAAAAATCTCTGGAGTTTTTATTAAAACAAACTAAATCCCCTTAGCTACGCTCATAGAATTTAGTGACTGTAGTTTTGTGCTTTAGAATAATATTAAAGAGGGTGTTTTCAACCTCAAAATCTATCTGTAGGGGGATTTTAAACTAGAATCCGTTTGGAGGGGTTTTAAATTTAAAGCCCTTTGGAGGAGGGGGGTTTAAACTCAGAAACCCTCTTTGGCTATGTTCATAGAGTTTTGAGTGTGTAATTTGCTTTTTTTTTTTTTACATTGTAGGGATGGTTTTTTGCATTAAACCCGTTGGAAGGGGGTTTCAAACAAAACCATCTATAGGGTTTTAAACTTAAAGCCCTCTGGAGGAGGGGGAGGTTAAAGTCACCATTCCCCCTTTTTGCTATGCTCATAGAATTTTGAGTAAGTAATTTGCTTTTTTTTTTAATTTTGAAGAGGTTTTTTTTTTAGCTTCAAGCCCCACACAAACCCCTCTTGACTACGCTCATAGAATCTGGTGACTGATGTATGCTTTATTTTTATATTGAATAGGTGGTTTTATCGTTAAAAAAAAATTATTTAGCTATGCTCCTGAAACTTGGGGATTGTCGATTGCACTTTTTTTTGTTTTATAGAAGAGGGGGGTTTAATCGCAAAACCCCCTTGAAGAGGATATTTAACTCAAACCCCCCCCCCCCCTTTGGTTACGCTGGGGTAAGTGATGCATTAATATTAAAATCTCACCTTAAATAAAGAAAATCAAAGCAAAAAATCAGCCATAAAATTCCACCCCCTTGTGGTGGGGGGGATTTCATTGAGGGGGGGGGGGTTGAACCCCAAAACCTCTATGCTTGCTACGCCCATGGAATGAATAGTCTTATATTGAAGAGAGGGGTTTTATCATTTATTTCGGAGTCGGTTTTAAAATCAAAATCTCTTTATTTATGCTCTTGGAATATGCATGAGAATTGACGTTTGTATTATTTTTTTATTTATTTTTTGTTTTATAGAATAGGGGGATTTAACTGCAAAACCCCCTGGTAGGGTTTTTTAAAATCAAAACCCCATTGGCTGCGCTGGAGCAAGTAATGGTTTAGTATTAAAATCTCACATAAAATAATTACAATCAAAGCAAAAAAATCAGTCACTAAATTCCGATCCCCCCTGCGGGTGTGGGGGGTCACCCCCCCCCCCAGAAAAAAAAAGAAACCTGGCTACGCCCATGGTTATATTACTACGACACGACGGGATGTTTACAATAATGGCAGTGTCTTTGATTCCGAAGATTAAGGATGAGTGCAGAGTTTTTATCTTGAACGTCTTCAAGTAGTTCCGCATGTAGGCATTATTCCTTCAAGAGTCTCATCAATTAGTGTTCAGTAATATAATTCTCACAGTTTACATCAAAAGGCCTATCATACGAATATTATAAAGTCTAGTAGATTAATACATTCGTTTAGTCAATAGTTTTCTCAGTTAGATTGGGGGGGGGGGGGTGAAAGAGCGACGTAAAAAATGTTCCATTTAAAAAAATAAATTCCTGAGTGATTAAGAGCCAAAAAACCGCTCTGTAAGTTCTATAAAGGAGGTATTGTCTTTGTTGTTTTTTTATTTCTTGTTTTCGGGTCATGTCGTGCCCATTTGTTCCCCTTTTAGACGTTGTGGTCTCTAGGGTTGATGATGTAAAGGTCATCTGTTTCTGTGGCCTACGTTAACGAGGGTGTCGTGTGGCCAGCACAACGACCAACCGCCTTTACTTTTCCCCAACTGATGTCAGGTACCCATTAGAGCTGGGTGGCCTCAGATGCGCCCAAAGATCCCGAAATAAAAATCCCAGTCTTCATCAGGATTCGAAACCCGGACTCCCTGTTCGAAAGTCAAGCGCTTTACCGCTCAGCCACCGCGCCTCCGTCGTACCCCCACAAATACTGCACTCCTCCTTAAAGTAATGTTAAAAATGTAATTTTTTACTTCGCTTACTTTGTAAAGCCCAACTGTTAATACATAGCTCTGTATTTAGTACATACAACATTCGTGATACTAAAAGTGAACACCATTCCGTCTTTTGGTCGTCTCTTTAGTGACCATTACAACAATAGTTCGACATGTAGACCGATGATATTGTGAGGCAGCCCACGAATTGGTTACCGTTTTGTTGTGTGCAGTCTCCAATGAGACGCCGGCCAAGTTACTTTTTTACAAACGACGTCTACAAAGCCAATGCCGTCATTTCTTATTTAGAGGTACAAGCTTTTACACATATCTATCTTCTGGTGCATCTTCATTTGTGTCTAGCAAAATAGGCACACTATAATGGTTAGATAATAGGTCTATAAGTGGCTACTGCCCTTTACTTCACTGTCTGAATCGGGGCCGGATTTTAACGGAGATAGTGGCCAGGATTTTTTTTTATGACTCTGCGTCTACGCTCATCTGAATGTTTCAAATCTATCAAGTCTCTCAAGTAATATAATTAAGGAAGTTAAATTGCTTTATTCTTTTATATTTCTCTTTCAATATATGTTTTATACAAATGTATATTTTCTAGTTTCTGAGGCTCCCCTTTCTTCCCTCTTTAAGGAAGAGTCCCTGGGCGGACGCACAGTGCATTGCTGTAAATTCTACTAGTCTCATAATGTATCAATCAATTTAAAAAAATAATATGTGTGTGCAGAAATGAGTGGCGTAGCCTAAAACAAGTAAAATATTTTTATAAAGTTTTTAAAAAACAACAATTCCTCCTTTATACAGATATCAACCTTTATAAAGCGATTATCATATACTTCATAACTAATGAATGATAGATTTTAAAAAATGGAACATTTTGCTGGCCACACGATAACCTCGTTAACCTTGGGCCACAGAAACAGATGACCTTTACATCATCTGCTCTATAAGTCGCAAGGTCTGAAATGGGACACAACTTGAACTTGACTTTCACTCATGGTAGTTCAGCCCGACTTTCTTTTCTACTATTTCTGTGGACCACGATTAACGAGGGTGTCGCGTGGCCAGAAAACGATCAACCGTTTTTACTTTTCCCAAACAAATGTCAGGTACTCATTAGAACTGGAAAGATTCCGAAATAAAAAATCCCAGTCTTTACCAGGATTCGAACTCGGTACACTCAGGTTCAGAAGCTAAACTAGCCAAAAAACAAACTTTGGTTCGCAACTATTTCAAGAATCTGCACACCATTTCATACTAGCATCTGATCTATTTATAGTTTTCTATGTAACTCATTGTTTTTGAGTATGTACAACACTAACCTAAATATGGCTCGTGTTGAGGGTCACCTTTAAATAATTTAAATGTCTTAGCAAACTGTACTCGTGGGTGGGTTCCTCCTTGAGCAGAGCAAACGTCTACACCTCTGGTGATTTCGTCCAAACAGGATGAGACAATGAAGATAAGAGTCAAGTTAAATATACATATATACAAGTACGCTTTCTTGTATGGTCGGATATAAGGGAGGGCAGGCGGGGCTACAGCCCAGGTCTTTCCACAAAAAAGCACCTCCACAAAAGAGAAAAAAATATATTTTGAAACTTTACTTTTTTTTTCGTAAAAATATTTTTTCATATTTTTACCAAGACCGTACCTCAACTCTTACAGTTGGCAACACTGTCGTGGCTGTAAAGTGTCCGCTTACAGGGTGCTCGTATTCTCGTAATATACTTCGACTAAAACAAATACATTGCGTAGGTCCTACAAATTTACATTAGTTTAAAGTAAAATATGGATATAAATACGTTTTTTTTTAAATATGAAAGATTCAAATTAATTTAAAATTACTTTCTTTTATAATATAGCACGGTGTTACACATTCGATGTTTCTTATTATTTTATTAATAAATGAATTGTTATTAAAGCTTGCGAAAATGGGACACTACAGTTCTTACCCGGGGTCTCCACGTACTTAACTCCGGCCCTGCTTTCTAGTCATTCTAATGGATAGGTGTTGTTGTTGGTTATAAGGTAAGCCGCTCAAGTCGTTTTCCCCATACGTCATTGTATTACTAACGTCATTGTCTCATTATAGCTTGCACGAGGATAATGTGAGGGGTGGGCAAGGTAAACACTATAACCCCAATAATCATTATCCAAAGAATGCTTACTATGAATCATTAAAATGCCACCAATCTTCTAGGGAAAGTTTCGAACTTCAGGAAGGCTAAAGATCTTATTATCAGGGCCTTTAATCAAATATGACGTACTGCACCTTAAATCTGTGGTATCGATCTGTGTTATCAAACGCTTTAATCCTCACTCCCCCCCCTCCCAACAACAAATAACTATTTAGGTCAAGATTGTAGGGGTAAAAACTAATGGCCATAGCTTACGGGCCTATTAAAAGCTCCCTCTATCAAATAGTACATTGTGTTTACTTGAGGGCTGGGGCGAGTCGAGAGCAGACAAGACTATGCACGTTCGATCTATATGCAAATGATCGAAGACGTAGCGAAATTGATTGGCCGTCGGCGGAGGTCAGAGCGGATTGGCTGTTCGGACACAATGGCGACGAACCGGAGTAGAGCGTAGCAGACGTGACCAGACGTGTCTGCATGACAAAAAGAGGTCAATGTTGATTGCGTGTATATATGTACGTGTGTGCGTCTAATAAATATATCAATATTTTGTGGGATAGAAAAGTGTGTGTGTATGTGAAAAAGGTATACACAGCGTTGTCGCCCTTTGATATAGTAAATGAGGACATGGCTATTTATAGTATAACATTCCACACTATTGACAAACATTACAACGTAATGGTGGGACTGTGGAGGGTTAGGGGTAGAAAGTGTTGATAACAAACAAGACTTTGTGGCCTGACAAAAAAAAAAACAAAAACGGGAACAATAAAAGGAAAAGTGTACGTAGCTGGGCGTCTAGAGATCGACTCTCTATTGACATAACACGATCAATTCCAGCTGAACAATAGACCTTCATTGCAGTTGCAAGATATTGAGGCCAATTAGCTCTCTGGTTGAAACATAACGCGTAGATACAATTGTTCTATTTCTTTGAAGTCATCTAGATTGATTGGTAGAACGCACTCGAAATGTCTCGGTTTTGGTTCGGAACTCAAGTCTGTGATCTCTCTCTGAGATATGGGTACTGTTCGATCATAGGTTCTAGGGAATATGTAAACACGTTTAAGAAAACGAGCGATTTTATGGTCTTTGTACTGGGTATATATTATACATGGTAATGACACAAATAGTAGTACGCGTAGAAGTTGGGTTTAAATGAGTGTCTCCTTAGTGACGCGACATTTTAAAAGTGAGAAGGAAATAGATTAGAAACGATCAACGGACGCAGGGCGGCGAAAGAGGCCAGCTTGTAGCATCCATTGTGCCATTATTTTGTAGTAAACTGTTTATTTAAGAAATGTTGTGTTCTGTTGGAGGTTGGTATTCACGAGCTCGCATATAACATCTCACATAACTATAGCAATCAACATCATTTACACTCAGCTAGATCTAACAACCACCTCAACAGAAATGGCTTTAACAACCACCTCAACAGAAATGGCTCTAACAACCACCTCAACAGAAATGGCTCTAACAACCACCTCAACAGAAATGGCTCTAACAACCACCTCAACAACATATAATAAATATAAATATTGACAGGCAAATAGATATATGGACAGACAGGCAGTCTAACTTTGCGGTTCTGTCGATTTTTTTCCGCGTGTGTATTTTCTCTGACCTGAAGCTCAATTATATTTGACACAGAATTTAAAAAAAAATTGTTAAAATATACAATATCAAATATTGTATTTAACTAATGGACACAATCTAAAGACAACCTAAAGGCTTTTTTTTATACATTGTGATAATAAAGAACGTCTTTTAACTATCAACGGGTTAGTTAACTACTGTAAACGACTAACTGAGCCAGAGACCTATGCTAGTGACTTACAGAGTGAACATGCTGATGTGTTGCCAGCACTACCTCCACTTTTAGATGCGAAGTATAAACAGAAGTATCATTTAGAGGCGTGGGCCTTCATCTGTTACTGCCTAGGTCGCCAGTGGATTTCATTTCATTCTTCTAAAACAATATATTATAAACTAAGAGTAATTTAGTCCCGATCGGATAAAGCTTAAAAAACAAACAAACACCAAATAGAACTAACATGTAGTTTGGTTTGCATTAGCACAGAACATTGTTACGGTTATTTAAATATTTATCGTCTGTATTGGAAGCTTGTTATGAAGTATGTCTGTGTGTGTTTCCTAGGTTGTATAGAAATGGAGTATTTATTGTTAGTTGTGGAGAGAGCGCATTAATTATTGTTAGTTGTGGAGAGAGCGCATTAATTATTGTTAGTTGTGGAGAGAGCGCATTAATTATTGTTAGTTGTGGAGAGAGCGCATTAATTATTGTTAGTTGTGGAGAGAGCGCATTAATTATTGTTAGTTGTGGAGAGAGCGCATTAATTATTGTTAGTTGTGGAGAGAGCGCATTAATTAATGTTAGTTGTGGAGAGAGCGCATTAATTATTGTTAGTTGTGGAGAGAGCGCATTAATTATTGTTAGTTGTGGAGAGAGCGCATTAATTATTGTTAGTTGTGGAGAGAGCGCATTAATTATTGTTAGTTGTGGAGAGAGCGCATTAATTATTGTTAGTTGTGGAGAGAGCGCATTAATTATTGTTAGACTTGTAGAGTTATGCAAGATAAGCGGCGCCGTCTTAAGCTGTGTTAAGAAAGGCAGCAGACGATTCCAGGTTGCCAGAGCGTAAGGACGCGATTTTATTGTGGGTTAGATTTGTTTAGGCCTAAATCTCAGTCTATTTCATTTCATCTCAAGTAGACTTTGTTAGTAGGCCATATTGCCCTAAATCTCAGTCTGTTTCATTTCATTTCAAGTAGACTTTGTTAGTAGGCCATATTGCCCTAAACCTTGTAGTTACTTTTGTTCAAAAAAAAGTTTATACAAAGACCGCATCACAAAGGAAGAGACAGGATTAGTACAGCGATTGGACCCCACGATGACCTGCTAACTACTTCCAAAAATCAAACTTTACAAGGTTCTCAGGGCTCGCAAAGACCTTCCTATAGGGAACAGTACCAGGAAAAAGAAGAAGAGGCAGACAGACAGAGCGATGGTCAGACAACATAAAGGAATGGACAGGCTTGCCATTGAGGGAGAGTCTGTCCAAGGCAAAAGACAGAAAGGAATGGAGAATGACGGTCAACAGATCTTATGTGGTGCCCCAACAGACTAAGGAACAAACCAATGTGGAGGTGATAAGTTAAAATAAAATTTGCCAACAGCAATGAGGTTGTCTACCAGCAGTCTGGTGCTATAAGTCAACGACCGTTAAACAAGAGCAGGTGATGTTGCTTCCAATGCTGCTAGTGTATGCTCTGCACCTTGAAGCGCGTCCAACTATGGGCATGCTGGTTGGACCCTCCGGAGCTTCAATGTATCGCACACTTCACTCTTGCATCATTTATTTTCTATAGTGTACATAGAGTCTATTACAGGATGACAATTATTCTCATTTAATGCTTTTGTTTCCTTTTAAACTTATTTCGATGTAACTGTTCTAGTCCAGCGTGTGTATTCGGAGGCTTGGCTTTGTAAGGATTGCACTTGGAGCAGGTAACCTGTAGCCTACTTTTAAGCATGTATGTATGACCTAATATGTACAATGGTACCCTAAACATTTCGTGCCAGGTCAACTGTGTCAAGAAGTCCTAAGGTGTGCCAATTAGCTTTGATTTAAAGGATATCTCTTTTTGGATAAGTATTTTGATTTAATAAACAATATTCAATACTTGTAATGGACTAGGACAATGTGTATCTGGGAAATGGGTGCAGCTAGCAAGTAACGATCACACTGGTACCAGGACTGACGAGAAACGGATATCTTTGAACAGGTTGATTTCCTAATACCAGTGGAATCATTCATGACGCTTTGATTGCACTGTCACAAATGGATGGTTGCCTGGTCTAACAGTTGCGGGGCCGTATGCGAAACGAATTGCGCGGGGCCCAGTCTGGGTAGGAATAAGGATAATAATAAGTTAAAAAGTTATTTTGTATTATACAATAATTTCGCTTATGCGTTTTATTCAATCTTTACTAAGCACAAAATCATGATCAAATTAATTTTACTTTATGAGCCTTGCGTGTAGCGAAGTCATACAGTATATAATCAAATTTCAGTTTCCTCCTAAATCACGCTCAATAGCTAGAATTGCCAAATTATTCAATCAATCTTCGTGAAATGTTGACCTCAAGTCATTGTTGATAAGGCGCGAGAACTTTTGGTTAGACTTTTTTCTATAAACATTTCTATTACATGAAAACTGACAATGACATTTTTTTCTCTCGCGCGTATAGTTGGCGTCTTCCATATTAAATGACAATTTTGTATGAGTTTTCATGAGATTTTATGGATTTTTTCGTATATTTTGCAATTTCATAGTTTAATGTGATAATGTACACCTAGATTTAGCGCGGGGCCTATTAAAGAGTGGGGCCTAAAGGCGGCCCTGTTATCCGCTGCCGTTTTGTGACAGGTTTGTGCTAGGATATACACAAATCTTCTATTCTTAAAGAGCACCCTAAACATTGAAAATATAATTAGAAAACAAATATTAGACATAGGTGCAGGCGCAATGAGCCCCATAGCGCCCTAGTTGGTACGCCACAAACATACATAAAGTAAGGCAACTTAAGCAGCCCCCAGCGGGCTATTCCTTCTCATGTGTTACGTTTACCACAAATTGACATCGAAATAAGATGAAAAGAAAAACACGAAACCGTTCAATATAATTATTTTTTTAAAAGAGAAAACAAAAAGGCGCTTGGCCAACTTCTTTTGTAATCTTTCAGACTTTATGGATTACATTAAGATTGTACAGCTATTGAATAACACAAACTTTTTGGAAGATTCAACTTCAGCGTTGCACATCGACGATAAGTAACATTGTAAGACTATACTGGGATGTCCTATTAGAGCGTGCAGGCCCATGAAGCTAGGGGACTACTTGTCTAGATCTACTTGATTAGCTGTAGCATGTTGTTTGTCATGACCCAAAGGAAAGCACTTCAGATGTCAATGCTGTCACATAATAGATCTATACATGGAAACGTCTTTTAACAGCCTACCGCTCCCATGTAAACGCAATCATGTAATACAAACTTTCAAAGAAAATTGGATCGAACAGTTTTCTAAAGTACTTGCATATTTCCTTTCTAAACGAGAGTTGATTGAACTCTAGATTGATTGAAGTGTATTGATCTCGAGATTATTGAGGAGGAAAGAATGCTTTCACCGATGACATATTTGTCCATGTCAAATGACGTCACTGGTCGATAAGAAAATATATATTGACATATATAAGTATACACACGCGCGCTCGCGCACACACAAACGCGACAACAGCGGTGTTGTAATAGTTAAAATCAAATCCTAGATTGGCATTAGAGGTAAGTGTTGCAAGGGGAAAGAACTCTAATTAAATCCTGGAGGACGGTAGACTGAAGAAGATTGTCTGGGGTCTTTGAAACAGAACAATGAACTTTGGCGTATCAGCTGTGTTAGCCTCATATGGTCAACAAAATGGTGTTTTATTGAACGGGGCCCTTTATGGGTCGTTCTTTATAGGGACTGCCAAAGAACCACTTAGAAACTACCCCACTCAGTTGTGTGTTTACACGAGGTTTGTGGGGATGTGTACCTCATTCTTTCTTGATTTTCTTTCTTGTACTTAGCCATTGTAAATTAAAGAGCATTGTAGCATCGACAGACAGAACCCACAGACAACAAACAAAAACAGGTGTTGACGACATGCTGGAACGTTTTAATTTGTCCGTCTACTTGCCCTTTACAACTGCCCATTACAACCCTACTTCCCCCGACCCCCCTCTCTCTCTCGTATCTATGACGTGGCCAGAGGAAGTCCTACAAGTCCAGCGGTGTCCAAGCTTTTTTTTTTTTTGGACAGCGTGTCACACATACACACGTTTCCAACACACACACGTGACGTTCCGCATCAACGCAAACAAACAAAAATAGACTCGAACCTCTGACGCTTCACATTATATTGTGTGCAGAGGTTTCCATGGGCCGAATAGAACCGCGTCACGGGCAGGAAATGACCCGCGGGCATTAGTTTGGTTATCACAGTTGTATTATGTCGAAAGGATGAACGAAATGGCTCATTTCCTTTTCTGGCCTGGACTCTACAACAAGTTTTCCTTTCTTTTTTTTTTCGATTGTCTACTTTTCTCTATGCCCTCAGACATTTTAGAGTTTTCATTCCTTGGCCTCGATAAAGAGATAGACAATCAACGTCCACGTCTAATGCTAGCCAACGATGACACAAAAAGTTTATCAAGGCCAGAATGTGTGTGTGTTGAGGGGAGGGGGTAAGGGCGGCATCTATGCTGCTTCTAATTATGTTAGATTGGAACATATATTTCCTCATTTCAATGAATGGGTGCGTTATAGAGTCAATTTTCTGAGAGTCTGGTGGGACAAAAAGAGAGGGAAAGAAATGGGGAAAAAAAAGTGAGAGAGAGAAAGAGTGAGAAAAAGAGAATATATAGAAAGAAAAATAACTAGATCCAGATTGAGAGAGAAAAAAAAAGTTTAGGGGGAAAAGAGACAGGGAAAAGAAGAGTAAAAGAGAGAAAGAGAGAGAGAGAATAGAAAGGAGAGAGAGAGGGAAGGGGGGGGGACGATGTAATGTTGGGGTGGAGGAAAGGTAAATACTTTCTTTTGTTCCCCCTGAACACACATCACTAATGGTAGTGTCCCTAATGTAATCTCCTGATCTGCCTCACGCCAGGCGCACTGACCATATGTTCCATTAACCGGTCGAATATTTGAAGTAGAGTATACTGCAATAATAATTCGTTTAACATAATATCTTATTTCACAAACTGGACATCCTTGCTCGGACATTAAGTGAAACGGACACACGGTCATAGCACAGATATTGACCACTATCGAATGACCTGCTGACCTGATGAGATAACAGTGCTAGTCCCCCAAACTAACATTCTGTCTCGAGTACCCTACGTGACGTCGCTAGAGTCACCTCAGCTACAAGGACAATGTCTGTGTGTGTGTTTTTTTAAGAATTCGGTCCAACTGACCGCGACAAAACACATTTCCTCTGAACCAGGCCCATAAAACATTGTCCACCACTAGGGCCAGGCTATAAATGTCATGTCATTTTTATGCTCAGAAAGGCACTGTGTTATTTTATCTCAATTTTAAGAAGGCATCCTAAATGTCGAGTGAGGACCACCAAGACGGAAGCTAAATTGAGGGTTTGAACTATCAGCTGGTTTATAAAGAAAATCTTGTGCCATCTAGATATAGAATCTAAAGTTTAGTTCTCTCACAGGGTGGAAAAAGATGGTATATAGAAACAGAAGGAGTGTTTCATGCCCTCTTTTAATAAATACCGGGGTCCTTATTGGCGGTGGACGATGGGAGAACATTTAAAATCTGCTGTGTATTTTCTTTTTATAATCTTCTTATCTTATAAAGTATAGACGTTACTTTAAAAAAATAAAATAAGAAAAGATAATTACGCCATACATTATAATAATACATTAGTCTGCAGGCACACACTCCCCCTCCTCTTTCTTTCTCACCCTCCCCCCCCCCCTTTTTAACTTTCGCTCTCCAATGAATACATAGTTCTTCAACACATTCAGACGCGTGTGTGTGATTGTGTGGTGTAAGACGTACTGGGAACTCCTTAGATCTAAGTGCGTTCTCAAATTACCATTACCCGCCACCTCACACACAAAAAGAAAATCCGGGATCAATCGCTTTATGGTACACCAGTCCATTGAATTATCTACTGTTTCTTCCAATATTTCTGAACTTGGTATGGATATTCTCAAGGTCAATCAAGTCAAGTTTTACGTCCAGACGAGACCATCCAGTCACACCGAGCAATGAAGTCTTGGACCATGTGGCCGCTGACAAAGAAAGGAGGGATTGTCCAGCTATTTCACAAGAGCTTGTGAAGTCTGCAAAGAGTTTCAGACAGACGAGACTGTATTGGATAGTAATTGGCGAAAGTCACACAAGAGTAACGTTACAAAGTTGCCAGATGCGTAGGATGTAGGTGAAGTTAGATCTCGTAGGCACAGATTTTAGGCCTAAATAAGTCTAGCACTTTTATAATAAAGATGAAAAAGAAAGAGCTCAATGTATTTTAAATAATTATTTAGCTTATTGTTTCCCAGCAGACGTTTCCAGTATTGGTACCAAGAACGTAAGCACTGTGCCTAATAACAGCAATAGACTTCCCAATGGGACTTAGCATTTTTGTCTTCCTCTACCAAATTATTTTAGAACAAAGAAAAAAAAAACATGAAAAATATTGTATAAAAAGACAGTGTTTCCTTTATACAAATTATAGAGCGATTGCTTAATAACTAATGAATGTTAGATTAAAAAATAAAAAGATGTTAGATCTAGATCTATACCTAGTTCTCTAGCCAAATTAAAATTTCTTTTGTAACTTTAAAAAACTTTAACGGTCAAACTAGAGTTTTTTCCCGTGTGGCTAACGAGCTAGTGATTCTTGTCTCAGCGCTAGACATCAACTAGGAACAGCCTTAGAGCCTTTTATATTTTTTATGGGATCCGTGTCAAGGTCCCTCCTTGGTTCCTCCTTGCGCTCTGTAGGGCAGATTATGTAAAGTTTACCTTTTTGTGGCCTTTGTTTTAATTGATTCATGGTCTTCGACACAACGACCAATCGCCTTTACCTTTCCACAACTAATGTCAGGTACCCATTAGAGCTGGATGAGGCGCCCTAAGATCCCGATATTTAAAACCCCAGTCGTTTCCATGATTCGAACCCAGGACCTGTCGGTTTGGAAGCCAAGCGCTTTAACACTCAGCCACCGCGCCTTTGTTCCTACATGAAGTGTCATGAAATTTGTATGAAGTGTAAAGATCATTTAGCTAAGTTTTAGCTCTCGGAGAGAATAGATGATAGAATGATAAGATCAGATCAGTTTTCATTGTGCCTTTTATTATTCCTATCTGCTTATGGGTCTATTTATGTAACAATACAATCCCCTTCCCTATCTGACCCCTACACCCATGTCCGTCCACGTGCACAAAAACATATGCACTCTTGCATACAACAATATAGGGCTGCCTTTAGAGTTTGTGTACGATTGTGTATGCAATATTCTTTTAAAAAATAACTTTTTGTACGGAACATTCACAGGCCGAAACGGCTGATTAGTTATTCATAGTGAAGCTTTGGCGTGGACGCACTTTGAGGGGAGGCTGACGTAGTCTGGGTGAGGGTGCTATCAATCATGCAATAAGTTTTATTTGTTTTAAAGCCCAGGCCAGAATGAATATCCTAGCAGACGTCCAGAAATCATTTTTCATGACCCGTTCATTCAATAATTATTTAAGTCCAACCAGCGGGAGGAAAAGCTTCATAAATAACATAGAAATAGAAAAGAAAAAGATGCATAGAATCGACGACTGGTTTCGAAACAATGGCGGCTGGTTGTATGCTATACTTACTGGAATGGCGTCTCGGTGGTCCCGGGTTCGAATGCCATCCCCTCGCCGTCCTAGCTTTGGACGTAATAATCTTTAAATCTGAAGTAACATCCAAAATCCATTGTTTTTGTACAGTAGTTTCGCTGAGCTTGTCAATTGTAGTAAAACTGAATTTCCATTAGATTGGATCAATAAACTTATCTATGTATCTAAAATATGCAAAATAAACAAAACAGGTAAAACAAAGATAAAATGTATAACAAACAAGGCATTGTTGTTGTTTTTTTTTTTTGCATTATAATAACAGAATCAGTATTTAGTTGTTACATATTTGAACACTTCAAGGGTGTATCACAATGAATTTCAGCTTCATACTACCTTGACAATTGATTAGCCTAGTCCTATTGTTTACATCGGCTATTCAAGACGAAATAACACACAAAAATAGACCTAACATTAACACAACATTAATGTAGCGATGCCATTTAAAGACAAATGTGAATAATCGATGCATTTCTTCTTACGCCCCCCACCCTCCAAATCTATACGTTTAGAGTGACTGCTAATCGGGAAAATCTTTTTTTTTTTATAAGTCCTGATGGACTTAGACAGAAAGTTTTATGATGGCTATGTCTTGCTGGACATTACAACGTATTATCGTGTCTGAAAGTTGTCTTGTAGCACTGGGAAATGTTTGATCGTAGGCTAGCCTTCCAGACGTTGCGATGTTTGTGGTGGAGGATGTGAATCTCATTTGTTTCCATCATATCCTTATATAAATATAGTGATACGTGGTCAAGGCTGTGGTCAATGAATGACCTGCTCTACTTTTTCCCTTTATGATGACCAACCTTTGTCTCTTCTTTTTCCCCTTCTCTTTTGAAACATTGAAACCTGACTATTGCAACGTTTCGCCCCCATCTCCCGCCTCCCTTTTCTTATACAAACTGAATTTAAAGATTTAGAAAGAAACTCGGACATCGGTCATATGGCTAACAGCAGAATTATGCAACAAGCTCAGCTAATGACATAATATAATGTGAAAAAAAACTTTTTTTTTTCAAATCTTCTGTGCAGAAAAGTTACAATAACGAGAACCAGGTCCAGTTCTATAGAAATTATTACATCAGTATATTTATATGTTCACACTATGACGCTTGTCATTAAGTGTATATTGATATTACATTCTTGTAATGTGTTTTGTATTGCAATGTGAAGGCATGAACCAGCCTGTCTCTTGTGTAACAGTTTTACATGTTTCGAATGTTCCTTCAGAGTTGAAGATATTCTTCGCAGTCCAAACCTCCCGCAGGACGACGGGGAATGGCAGCGGGTAGGCTCTGAACTCGGGACCATTGAGACGATCGAACGACAGCCCAGCGCGCGCATACCGCACGACCAAGCAGCGATCCTATTATATGTATATATTTATGTATATGTATATATATATATATATATGCTTTTTTTGTGATGGTACGCACCGGTACGGCGTACCGGCACCTTTTTCAATGTGGGGAAAAACGTATTATTTTAATTGTATTTTAACGTTTATTATTAATTTATGAGTAGTTAAAAGTTAGGCACAGGCACCTATTGTTTTGTTGTTTTTTTTTACAAAAAAAAGCTAATATATCTTATTAAGAACAGCTCTCGATCGGAAATTCAAATCATAGTACAACACCCCTAAGACGAAAGTCAAGAGTCAGATGAGATTGGAGTTAGTTGCAATATGTAAATCTTTTTATCATAATATTTTTTTTCTTAAAATGTATTATATGTTTATCTACAATAGATAATTGCTTTGCCTTTAATCACACTTTTCATTTGAATCTTCCTTGTGCCCTCACCTCCCTTCGCTTCATGTAATGGTTTGTAACCATTTCTTTTTTCCTCCATCTTCTTAATTGTGCAGGCGACAAGTTCGGTAACTCAATCGCTCCCATCTTAACACCTATCGTCTGCAGTTTTTTTTTTCGTTTGACGTGTCTGACACCCAGTTGTATGTGCGCCCGAGGGTTCGATTTCCACCTTGATCGTCCTTTGATACGCCAATGTTTAGGTTCTGACTATCTTGTAACTGGTCCTTCTGAAAGACGGGATAAGCAGGAAACAATGGCCGCTGGTGAGACAAGAGAAGACAATTCAACACGGCTTTAAAGGACGATAAGTCATCCTGGTCATCACACAATGATCGCCTCAAGGTAATACTGGTCATTTCGAAATGAAAGTGTTTAAATCCCACAATAATATTGATACTTTTAGTCCGAGAGGCAATCCAACAGCCTTGACCAGGTTTAGTTTATTAGGAAGTTTGGACATAGACAATAAATTCAAACTAAGACCACTTTTATAAAGGTAAGAAAAATGAATAGAACTAGTGTTTGGCTTGTAGAAGAAAAACCACTGTCCTACCACTATTTATTTAAACACATTTTCAACAAGATTATTTTGCCTTTTAAACTTTCTGAAAAAAAAACAACGTTTCCTTCTCTCTTGGCGCTAAAAATAGGCATATAGATCTTATCGATAAATCGACAGACAGACCAGACAGACAGACAGACAGACAGACAGACAGACAGACAGACAGATAGATAGATAGATAGATAGATAGATAGATAGATAGATAGATAGATAGATAGATAGATAGATAGATAGATAGATAGATTAGATGTGACTCCTTGTCTAAATTAAAATTATTGTTTACTTCATTTATCCACTTGACTTCGATCTTAAAGAATATTAGCCAAGGAAAACTCTATTGCTGGAGACAAGCGGCTAGTGTGAATGCAGTTAAAATTATTTTCCTACAAAATTAAGTCAAGTCTATGCTGTAATGCCCATCAATGGATTGTGTGAGGATGAGATGAGTGTAGAGCTGAAACCTCTCCAAGAAAGCCTGGAGTGTTCTTCAAGGCATCTGGCGTTTAAAGGTTTGAAAGAACGCGGGGAATCAAGAGCACGAGGCTGAGAATTAGGGTCAAGCGAGACTTTAGTTTGCAAACGTGGCAGTCACTTAATGGACTTTTGAAAGAGGCTTTTCCTTTGGTCAGTAGACAATGAAGCCTTTGTGGATAGAACAGCAGGAAAACGTTGAACTCGGGCTATAAGATAAGTTTCATTGATTCAGTGACGTCATTGAAAACATTCTAATGGTATGGAGTACTTCCGATACATTTTAGATCTATTTTCATAAACACATCGAACTGAAGACAATAAGAAATATATGTATCAAAAAGTTCTTTTTAAGTATTTGAAACATCTCAACATTGTTTATCTCTATGGGAATCAAGTGATCCATCTTTCTTATTACTAAGTAATATTCATATCCCTTTTGCATATGGCCACCTTACGCAATATTTCTTCTATTAATATGCATGCAAAGTAAATAACCCCTTTCAGACCTTGCGATCTATAGGGCAGATGATATAAAGGTCATCTTTCTATGGTCTTCGGTAAACTAGGGTGTCATGTGAACAGCACACTGAACGGCGCCTTTATTTTCCCCAACTAATGTCAGGCACCCATTAGAGTTGGGTGGACTCAGGGGCGTCCTAATAATCCCAATCGCTTGACCTCTCACCCACTAATATGTATGTAAAGTATGTACGAATTTGTTATCTATTTACTATTCATTTAGCGTTAAAATCGCTGGACCATGGGCGAGCCATTGAGCTTTAGAGAGAGACAAAATTCGATGCAAGTCGTAATAGAGGAGACTTACTTAGACTTAGACTTAGGTCCTCCCGCGCCGTTCGGCGCATTGGGCGGCAAGCTGTCTCCATAATGATCTGTCACTGGCAATGTCTGAAACCTCTTCCCATCTGGTGTCCACTGTTCTGAGGTCCTCCATGAAGGTGTGTCGCCAGGTAATACGAGGACGTCCCTGTTTGCGCTTTCCTCGTTTTGGCTTCCATGTTATCGCAACTCTTGGTGTGCGTAATTCATTTTGACGTAGAACATGTCCCGCAAACCTCATGCGACGCTCAGTCACAACCTCACTAAGTGTTCGACTCCCAGTTCGGCAAAGGATTTCCTTGTTTGAGATCCGGTCTGTGTAACTGACTCCCAAAATCCGTCTCAGCCATCTCTGTTGAGCCACATTTAGTCTTTTCTCAATTTTGACAGATGACTTCCACGTCTCACATGCATATGTAGCAGTTGGAATGACGATTGTGTTGAGAAGGTGTATTTTTGTCTCGAGTCCAATGGCTTGGCTAGTCCAAATAGGCTGCAGCCTTTGGAAAATGCTCCCTGCCTTTCCTATTCGGCACGCTACATCATGGTAAGCATCTCCATCATTTGTTATGATGCTGCCAAGGTACGTGAACTTGTCCAACTCTTCAAGCTTTGACTCGCCAAGTCTGACGGGGACACCCTTTGCCTTATATCCCACTCGCATAATTTTATGCCGGTCCCAAGCCCGGGTGAGAAAGGAGGAGGGTTTGGCGTGGGGCTAGCGACCCCACCCTGTAAAACCACTATTGCTACAGAAACGGCAATAGAGGAGACACGTCGTGAAAAGAACAATTGAAACTACAAGGAATAGAATCGCTTTTTACTTCGCTACGTATGAATTATGATTTGATATATCTTTATGAATAATAAATGTTACAAAATTAAGAAAGATAAATTAATTTTCAGTTTCGTATATGATTACTTACTAAAGTGGAACGCTATCAACACGTATAGATATAGTTCGTGTTTCAGATATAAATTCAAGTTTGATTACGTAATGTCATAAAGTGTTGCGCAAAACAGCCAACATCCCTCATCCTGTTTGGACCACTTCACGGATGTAAGAAGGGGCGCCAGACTCCTTTATCCCCCCCCCCCCCCACTGGTAAATTGAAGTTCACACCCCATAGTTGGTATCAGTTGTACATTTAAATTAACCCTGACCTTCTTATTGTCTACATTCGACAGTTGATTTCGTAAGACTATTTAAGTTCAGGAGGGAAAATAGATTTGCCCGTTGCGAAAAAACGAAGACACAGACTAGACACAAACAGATAACAAGACACCTGAAGCCAGGTCTGGCCAGTGGAAAACCACACGAGGTGGGGGCTAGGTGTGTTGTGGACTATTATATCTACAAACGTGAGTTGCTCTAGGAAGGGGTTAGGGTGGAGGATCAATCACTGACGTGACCCATGTTTATTACACGGAGGTGGGGGTGGGGCAGGGGAGAGGTGGTGACAGCTTGTCGCGTGTCAATAAAAAGGGTCACGGACAATGGTCAAGATGTGTACATGCGGAAGTCTGGCTCAACAAAAGCATCTGTCAATATTTGTAGCAGGTATAAGTTACTCGGGTTAGTACGGATGCTAATGTCCAAATGAGCATCATGGTCCTACATTGACCGAGAATGTTATCAGGTTTATTTATCGAATAGAACGTACTTTCCATGTATACATTTATATAATTCGAACTTAGTATTACATAATTAGGCTTAGGCATATAAGCTCCAAATCGTTTATAAAATGTAGAACAATTTTCAGAAACGACAAGTAGGGGCCGTAATTCAAAGACTCTGAGATAAAACTGCCCATGGAGATTTAATTATTTTTTTTTAGACATAACAAAATTGAGACCTACTTAATTACAAATCAAATTTTCTAAGAGTGTTTTGGTCTGCTATGTTAGTAGATCTATAGTCATCATAACTGTACGACAGTGCAGAGGAGATGAGAAAAACAACGCCAAGAAACTTTTCCATGACTGCACGCTATCATTTGGCTTTAGCCTTTACAATACTGGCTGAAAGAAAATTTCGTATACTGTTTAACATGCAACAAGTTCATACACTTCAATATACAATTTTTAATAACCAATATCCAACTCAGGGGCGGACTGACTATATGGAAATTAGGGCAAATGCCCGGTGGACCAGTACTCAAATGGGCCGATGAGAAAGCAACATGATGCCTATATTTCTTATAAAGATATAGAGCTTGCATACAGTTATCAATACATTATAAAAACAAATATAACATAATGATTTTGAGAACAGATAGGCCTATAATTGGAGGCCCATCATATGATATACAATTTATGGGCCGCACTGTATAGAAATGCCTGAGCCGATTTTGACATCCAGTCCGCCCCTGATCCAACTCTATAATTAGGAGGGATTTTAGATAAAATAGCTAAGTGATAGCACTGCATTAGTTTCTCACTGTCATTATATCAATATTGGCTTGTGTAGAAAGTAATACCTTCAGATTTCTATCCTAATGCTAATGTCAACAAATCTTTGGATCTTGTTTGGATATGCACTGAACAGTGAACTCGGACTAAGATTTCGTAAGGTTTATTTGTTAAACTAGACATGGAGATATTCTCTCTTTCTCTCTATTCTACCCCCCCCTCTCTCTCCCACTCCTGTAAAATACATTATGTAATAATTTCGAACATTTTTTTAAAACATAACACACATTAGTTTTTGTTGAAAGCTGAAACGTTGCAGATAAGAACCGACTTCAAATGATTTTCTTCTGCACATTGCTATACAAAATCAGACTTTGTATTTGTGAGTTTACTTCAAGCTAGTGTCTCTGTCCAGACTTCGTGCAGCTAGAAGACTACGTCCAGATAGTGTGACTAGTAAAACAATAGTAAAAAAATAGTCTAAAAAAATTCCTACTTTATTCAGCTTAGTAAAGTTCTCTTTTCTGACCTCGCGCTCTGTTTCTGTGGCTCACGTTTAATGAGGGTCTCATGACCAACTGCTTTTACTTTTCCCCAACTGTCAGGTAACCATTAGAGCTGGGTGGACTCAGAGGCGCTCAAAGATCCCAAAATAAAAAATCCCAGTCTTTACCAGAATTCAAACCAAGGACCTAAGTTCGGAAGCCAAGCGCTTTACCGCCTCCCTTTTATACAGCTTAGAGAGAGATTATTGTGTTTGTAATAACTAATAAATATAAAATAAAAAAACAGAACATTTTTTACTGAGTCAACATACTTCATGAGATGCAAGGCAGTATGACTATTTAATTATTATTTGTAATCGATGGATTAGATACAAATTCAATATGTCTTCCACTAATACGAGTGTAACTCCAACGTAAACCATGACAAATGTTTGTGTGACTTCACCAATACTTGGACATTACACGGCACTCAATCAGTCCCTAAACATTGTTTTGTCACTTCTTATTAGGCCTTTATTTAGACAAAAAACAACGTTGTATAGGTTCTTTAAAGTATCCAAGAAATTCGTCAATGGCTAACAGAGTATTGCATCCGCTAGGAAGTATTTCGTCAGCTTGGAAGTATTTCATCAGTTAAGAAGAATTGCATCAGTTAAGAGGTGGGTTGCTGATTGAGGTTGGTACGTAGAGTTATTCGGCGCCTTCGTCATGGAGGTCACGAGTTATTAGAAGAAGAGTGCCCAAGGGAAAGAATCCATTTGTACCCAAAAGATAGCATAGAATGATTGAAGAGCGCGGTAAAACCCGGCGTGGACAATAGCTTGACCCTGGGTTGTTTTTGTGGTGAAGCGGTCAGTAGTTGAGATAGGGGAGAGAGGGGGAAGGAAGTGGCCATTCGAACCAATTTAATTATAACCAGCGGACCTCCGATACCAGGAAATTGTTCTCACCAAAAGAAAGACAACGTCGCATCCAAATCTTTTTAGGAGGAGATAATCATTACAGATATAATAGGAGAAAGAGGGAGGTAATCAGTACACACAAAAAAAGCTCTCACACGGTGAAAGTCTCCCAGTGGATTATGGGAAACGTGTTAATGACGTCATCACTGACATGGTGTTAAAGTGTCAATTCCCCTGTAGATGTTTCAATTGGTCCATCCATTGATTAGGCTTGTGTCGGTAATCGAACTGCTTAAGATCCTCTAATCATTGCCGACTCGGCCAAGAACCAGTTGTTGAATAGGATGTTCACTAGTATTCTACAATTATCATACACACCTCCCCCACCCCTTTCCAAAAAAGCACGATACCGACAAACACACACATAAGTGAACACACATTTATTGACAAATTCAAATACTGTTTCACATGTCCCTCCCCCAACCCCCGCGTGCCAAGATTGAAGTTGATTGAACTGAACATTTCGCTACCCCTGACCAGCGCCTATATCGTAATACATCAGTCCTTCAATTGTATTCCTAAATTCCTTTAGTATGTTAATTATTTTAGTGGAGATGTTCACTATGAACTGATGTTTCTCTCTAGGATTTGAACTGAACATCGCCATGTTGTACACTTATTGAACTCACCACAATACCAGTAGGTCCAATGGAAATTGTAGTTACCAAAGTTAAAAAGAAAATATACTGCACTGTGATGTTTGAGTCATGTGTGAGTTCTTTATTTCATTCTTTAACTGCAAAGAAAACCAAGTATTAACTCAAAATAAACTCAGAATTAACTCAATATTAACTCGAAATTAAATCAGAATTAACTCACTGGAACCAGGACACGGTTCGCGAATACGGCTCTAAAGATTTTCCTCATCTTGCAATGATTCCACTTCTGGATGTATACCACCAAACTAAAGTTTTCTGTCTATGAGTAGATCTATTCTTGGGCGTAAACAGGATTTTTCTTTAGGGGTTGGGAATAGGGTCGTGGAAAAAAAATGTCTTTTTTTTTTTTAATTTGTCATTCATTGAGAGAGAAGTTATCGCTCTTGCAAAAATTCATCGGCTTCATAAAGGTGGGGTTGATTTAAAAAAAAATATTTGTATGTTACTTGCTATTTGTAATTTCCTTTGAATTTTGAAATCAACTAATCGTCAATATTTATACATGTTGAAAGCATAAGAGGAAGCGTTTTGTTTTTCTATTAATTCATTGTAGCACTGTACCAAAGTTGTACAATACCGGTAGGGGATGAATGTTAACACTATTTTTGTAATAGCCTAAGGCTGACTCTTAGGTGTCATGTGGCCAGAACTATGAACCACCGCTTTTTAAGTTCCTCGAGAAATTTCATAATTCCATAAAGCACAATTTATAAGCTATTCACCTACACCAATGGGTGGAGTTTATAGCAACCACCATTGAGTTTAGATTCCCACCAATTAGAGAACTGAAGAAATTCTGGTAATTCTATAATTACGACTACAAACACACACACACACACAAAACCTATTCTTAACTGGGATTTGAACTCAAAACCACTGGCTCGACATGCAAGAGTTTTATTACTGTCAACAAGTTCCGTAAATTCCAGACTTTTTACAAATCCTTTATTTTCTCCGTCTGTCTGTCTGGGTTGAATATTTTACATGTTTTTCTCCCACTTTTCATTCTTGGATCAAGTTGAAACTTTGCACAATTAGGTCCATTCATTGGGGATGACAACACATGAAACAATAAAAAAAACTTACCAATTAGTCAATAAAACAGTCTTAATTAATTACTTTTGTTTAATATAGAAAATGTGCTAAACTATGAAGAGATAAGCCTTGAGAAGAGAATTAAGTCATTCGCTAAAAAAAATGTAATGCATAGACTTTTTTAGTCTATAAAAACTTATAATTTTATAAGTACTTGTATAGCTCAGTGGTAAACACGTCTGCCTTCCATCATGGAGGTTCGACACCTCCAGTATGATTTCAGACTGGAGAAACTTTTTCTTCTTTTTCTTTTAAATAGCTTTTGAAAAGGCAGCACGGAAACCTTCTCTTGGATAGTCCACTCCCCCCGAATCCCCCTGCAACAATATATATATATATAAAAAATGTAAAGACAAAATATTTGAGTGAATGCAAAAGCCAATGTTTGTTTTCCACCAAATGAATGTGCAATAAAAGTGACAGAACAACACAAACAGAAAACTCGCGCCCACACTCCATGTCAGAATCATATATTTACTTACTCAGAAGGCAATTCAAATGCCGTATCGATTTCAAACACCTGATATTTGTTCAGCTTCACAATATGTACGTATGTATGGCGAGACATGGCATTGCCTTAAGTGGGCGTAATTCTTTTCGCTGTTTCTGTTTGCAGTATTTATGACAGTGTTTCTCCAACTGGATGCTAGCTGAGACTTCCTCTGTAAAAACCTTTGCTGTTTTTTGGAACATGTATTACTAAAAGCGGATGATATCTTTCTTTTCCTTTGGCGTTACCAAAAGTGGGTGATCACTTTCTTTTCCTTTGGCGTTACCAAAAGTGGGTGATCACTTTCTTTTCCTTTGGCGTTACCAAAAGTGGGTGATTACTTTTTTCTTTGGCGTTAGGTATTATTAAAAGTGGAAAATAAATTGTCTTCTTTGTTAAATTATAATTTGTATTATTAACTTTTCGTAGAAGGAAAAAGATGGAACGAAAGGATAAGAGTTCTTGTATTTTGAAAAAGGCTCTAACGATTTTCTTAGAAATTTGATAGCTGATTGGCAATACAGTGAACACACCGGCCAGATCGTTATAATGTTTCAGAAATAATTAATCCTCTTAATATTAACTATTGCTAGTGTCTTTGGATTTCGGATGAATATTATTTTTATGTATGACGTCAAAGAAAAAAATGTTTATCCATCAATTTTGATCTAATGAACTGACTGCTCATAATGATAAATATAGATGTGCGAAAGAAAAGGTTACGGCGCTGAGAAAACTCACAAGGCTGGGCCACAATGTCCACCTTTTGTCCAATGAAGACATTGGTGGTGACCACGGAGCTAGTACGTCTTTACTTCCCATTAGTTCCTATTTCGGTCAGTGGTGACCACTATAAACTAAACTCTATGATATTGGTGAATTATTTAGGGATCATGAGTTATATTTTGAAAAACTAGAAACACTTGTAATGGGACTTCACATAGTTATTCACATTGTACATATTTGGTGTCCAAATGAATCATGGACATCATTGGCCTCCTTCAGTCGTAGAACGACTATGGTCAAAATTGTGCATAGATTTATTGTTTTTTTTTTCTTCTCTCTTCTTCTTTTAGGCAAACATCCGGGTCTCGTTAGCTGCAGTAAATAAGTAGAATGATAAGATTCATATAAGCCTGGAGAGTCAATACAAAATTAATAATAATAAAAAAAATGCATGCTTTTACCTACAATATACAGTTTAAGTTCCCCTTAGTAAGACGTCTTGTCTCTTTCTAGTTCCGGCAAGAGCACTTGTGCAGATGTTCAGGTATTTAATACTAGCAATACAAACCATATAGTCACACTTGGTGATGGTACTAAATCATGCAATGTGATCTATATGCTGACATGCGTCTCAACACATGTCTCATACTGTTATAGCTTTACTTCAGGTCGTAGGGCAGAGGTTCTCGGAATATAAAATACGCTTTTAGACTAGTAGCAAGGATAGTCATAAGCAGTGGCGTAGCAAGGGATTTGGGGCCCGGGGACTAGGCCTCTTTTGGGGCTCCTACATTTTAATATTTGACATCCTGACATGAGATAATGTAATTAATAAATACATGAGTCTTATGTGTGGATGTGACGATCACACTTGCCGGGGATTATATTATCAAACTTGACAATTCAATGAAATGAAGAAAGAAACATCTCTCAGTATTTTCTTAAAACTTCTTTAATAATACTTCTTCAACTTTCGCATAAAATGACTTCTCAAATCAATAACAACTTGACTTGATACTTCATAACTAAAACTTAAAGATACATGAAACTTCACTTAGTATAACTTCAATTTCAACTAATAAAACTTTAACTAATGGACCCGCTAATATCACAAAACTTATAACTCTATCAAACCATTACTAATCGAGGACTAAGCGATGACCATCACTCTACAAGAACTACTACTATGCAAGGACCATCGCTCTACAAGAACTACTACTATGCAAGGACCATCGCTCTACAAGAACTACTACTATGCGAGGACCCCGTCTAACTGACTTTCCTCTAATTTATACTTTCTTTGATCGTATGTTCCAAAATCATGGAACCTTCTCAGATAATTATTTTAGTAACTTTGACCTTCTAGAAGCTGACGTGTGCTATTTTTTCCCCTTAATCTCTCTCTTTGATTGGATACCTAAAATTAACTTGTTTACGCTGGACACTTGCACTGGTTTGAACTCGCTTCTAGAAACTGGTCGAAATAGGTCACAGACTCGACTCGTGACAGTGGAATACATGCAACTGGGTCACTAATTTACATAACAACATGAATAGCAAGATAACATGGCATTGGCTTAATATTTATTGGAAAAAAAAAATGACACTCATTAGGGGGGCCCTCATCAAGTGGAGGCCGTGGGAGATTTTTAATATTCGGACCCCCTCCCCCCACCCTAGCTACGCCACTGGAAATGAGAGATATTAGTTGACAATTAAGTTCAACAGACAGAGAGAGACAGAGTAAGAGAGAGGGAGAGAGAGAGAGAGAGAATGGAGATACTGAAAACATCAGGGTACTCAGATACGTGTTAGTTTCATCTCTTGTATTGTACTACTCCCAAAGTTACACCCAACCATCTCAGTCAGCGCTCTGGTCTGCTTCAGCACATCCTTCCATTCAGATCTCTCTTGAGCTTTTCGTCTCCATGCCCGAACTTTCAGTTGGTGTAGATCTGCCTGTTTACATCGACAAAACATCGTATCTGCGGTCTGCCTCCTTTTAATTTTTTAACAGTATACTGTTTTCGGTCCTCTGACCTCTGATATACTTTTCAAATGAACTGTCCAACGTGGTCTTTTTTTGTATAACTCAAGATGGGTCTTCCTATAGTTTCTGTATCTCCTAGTTAGCGTTTCCTCAAAAAATATTCATATTCCCATTAACTGCGATAACAATCTCTTCGTCCTTTCACGTAATGCTAGAATGGCAATGTGTTCATTACAATGGCATTATAGTCAAAATCTATTTGATCTATTTATCTGATCATGTCTCCAGATATTGGAGTTTTGATTTAACTGACCTTCAATTTATTTAATGGAATTATACAATGCACTCGTTACACAAAGGGGTCGTGGTGGTTGAGCGCTTGGCTTCCGAACCTTGGGTCCTGAGATCAAATCTCAATGAAGAATGCCATTTTAAATTCCGGGATTTTTATGGCGCCCCTGAGTCCACCCAACTCTAAAGGGTACCTGACTTTAGTTGGGGAAATTAAAGGCGTTTGGTCGTTGTGCTGGCCACATGACAATCCGATCTTAACCGTTGGCCAAAAAAACAAAAAAAACAACAACAGGTGACCTTAACATCATCTGCCTTATAGATTTAAGCAATTAAATAGAAGGAGAGGAAAAAAGAAGAGAAAGTTCGGAAGAAATGTGAAGGCGACGTAATGGAACCTATAAGAAGTGTAGGAAAATAAAAAGAGGAATAGATTTTAAAATAGACAATGTCAAGGACGCCATATTGAAAGATCACAGTAGCCAAGCACATGACACTGTGCTACAAGAGAGGGGAGCTTAGAACATTTATTTCATTGGGTCAATTAATAAGCTCCGTATTTATTACACCGGATACACCAATACGCTTGCTATTTATGAATTGGCCTCAATGTCTGAAACTCTACAAAACTACACTAGTGGTTTAGTTCAAAACAGAAAAAAAAAAACAACGCCCTATAACCTACACCATAGACAACATAAACTCTATTTGGCACATGATCATATCGTAATACTGGTGAGTGAACCAGGCCCTACTTTCAGAGATTTTCAAAAATAAATAAATCCCACGTTGATAATGCCAACAGGTAAAGTTCACATTAAAAAAATTGATTTATTTTATCCTTTGAAGTTTAAATTTTTATTTTAGTTTTAAAGATATAAAAAAAAGAAAGGCAGAGAAATCGCGAAATGAATAGATTTTTAAATAATATCGATTAGAATGATCGATAACTGATTTCTTTTTTTTTTAATCTCTTGCTAAATATACACATTCCTATCCGCCTGTGGATTTAAATAGGAGATCAGCTGGCAGATACAACCTTTTGCAATGGAATGTTTGCGATCCCCAAAATAAAAACACCCATTAATTTTTTTGTTGTCGACTTGAAAAAAAAAAGACTTTAATACTCGATTACTTTCTACTGACGTTAAGAGAGAGATAAATCTCTGTTGGCTATATACAGAATAGAATCACATTCAATAGTGTTCAACTTAACACTCAATACTCATATTATAGATATCTATTGCCTTTTATCGTTTAAGCATTGGTTAAAATACTATATAAATAATCCAATGATAATGACGGTGAAGACTGGGAATTTATGTTCGGGATCTTTAGGGCGCCTCTGAGTCCACACATCTCAGATGGAGTCCACCCAGCTCTTATGGAGTCCACCCAGCTCTGATAGGTACCTGACATTAGTTAAAGAAAAGTAGAGGCGGTTGATCGTTGTGCTGGTCACATGAAACCGTCGTTAACCGTGGGACATAGAAACAAATGACCTTTACATCGCCTGCCCCATAGATCTGAAAGGAGTTCTTGACTTTTATGTTTTGATACTGGGCTATGACTTTTAAGTACAAGAAAGTGAAATGAGGATGAAAGTGTGCTGAGTAAAATGATCAACGATGTATGGAGAGGTCCGTGGTACAGGTCAATGCGCCACTTAAGTAACTATTAGAGCAGCACGATTGGATCTCATGTGTTTCGGATCAATCTTGGCAGCCAAAATAGCTTCCATTTATAAATAGTATTCAACAAGTATATTATGCGTGCATGTCAAGGAGGCAGGTTATGGTTTGAGAAGGTTACATAAGAAAGGTTGGTTGAAAAAAACAATGCCTCGTTTATGAAGCTGATGCTGGCCTAATATTTCTCAGTCTATTTTTTGCAATGCATCAATAATGTAAGGAGTCTTTCCAGTGAGCGTACACAACCAAGTTCTATTACAGTCCAACTAGTTTCTACATAAGATGGTACGCAAAAGGATCTTGATCCTTTATATATGTATTCAACTCTGTAAATCCAAGAAACATTTGTGTCAAGTAAGGGAATACCCGCTGGTAGCGTGTTCAAAATGCAAAGAAACATTTATGGCTTGGAGTGCGGGAATTCCCACTTACGCGTGCTCAAAATAGACCAAATTTAATTTTAAGACGGTTATATTTTGAATATAATACAAACCAGAGATTTGACTGTGTGGTCAAATAGCAAGTAATGTAGTATTTATTTCCCAAAGATACACATAAACAGTCAAATTTGTAGCAAAATAGAGACGTTTTGAAATCCGTGTACAGCCATCAAGTTTCCACCAATGAAGAGTTTACAACGTAATTAGAGGAATTGTAATAAAACTTGATTCAACAGCCAAAAAAAAATTTAAGTTACAAAAGTTTGAGATTAATAGAAGTAAAAAAAATAATTAAAAGGCGAATTCAGTTTGGAAACAAAGAGATCTAGACGTGGGAACAAGAAAATAGAGATAGGAGAGACAAAGAGATATTATGGGAAACGAGGAATTATACATCTGGAGAAAGGAGAGGAGTAATGTGAAGAGAGAGGAGAGAGAGAGAGAAAGAGAGAGAGAAAGTAAAAGTAAAAGATGCAGATACACACACACAAACACTCATAGAAAGACACATTATTTTGACAGATACTAATATTTAAATTCATAATTTAATCTTTATTTCTTCCACAAAATAGTGAACACTTCATTAGCACACACCTGAAGATATTGATTGCATCTATTCTAATGATTGACACACCTACTCGTGTTCTAGCACACAGAGTTGAAATAAGCGATCTCCAGAAGCACATTCCTCTCTCAATGTTTCTTCTCGAGCTCGCCCAGGGCGCGCCGGGGTCCCAGGGAATATCTTCGAGTAAATTTATAGAATCCCGAGACTCGTTACATGCTCAAGATTTGTTCAGACTCAACTCCATGATGGTACATCAAACCCCGCCGACTGCAAATTAAGCATCACCTTTGAAGATCTTTGTTCTTTTTTTCACCAATGAGATAAGGAACTCCCCCCCCCCCTCATGGAACGGTGAGCACGAGAGGGACCCCAGGAGTGTTGTTAGCCCCCCCCCCCACCAGTAGCAACATTTCACGCCGAGATTAATGTTTCTTTCCACATTGTGTGGACGCTATTTCATCTTCCAGATACTCCCTATGCTCCTAGCTCTACAAGCCCGTGCTGAAATCAAACGACCCTCCCATATCTGATAAGAAATAGAAAAGACTAGATTGAGGCCGTCTTTGCAGTGAGGCTGATGATGTCAGAAGGGACACTTCCATCTTTCCTTGATTCTGTGTAGTGCCAGGGGGTTGGGGATAGGTGGTCACAGCAGGATTGATGTGCTTATCAGACAGAAAGGATTTTGTTTACTGCCTCAATTAACAGCTGATTTGTCGGACCACAAGCCTGGACTATAATTTAATGTATTCGTCTTGATAATTGGTAACTCTCGGCAGACCAACAGTTGAGACTTTTCACTGCTATCTCAGACATCGTCAAATAAGGTCAAGTAACCACTGGTCATCACGGGAATCAGAAACAGAAAGAAACCGGACATTGTTGCAAGTAAACTAGAACTTGATATTTGTGGGTGATGACTTTAGTGAAGCAAGAACTTGAACACGTAGTTTGTATATGTCCAACAGCTATTTCAAGTATCTTTGTCATCAAATGAGTTGTCAGCTGAATAGAATTTCACGATAAAAAGAAAAGTAAAATTCATCTTTTAGACAATGCGTTATATAGGGCAGATGATGCTAAGGTCTGGGTGGACTCAGGGGCGCCCTAAAAATCAAAATTTAAAATCCCAGTCTTCACCGAGATTCGAACCCAGGGCCCCAAGTTCGGTAGCCAAGCGCTTAACCGGTGTAGCAGTGTTCACTCGTGTATCTGGCGAATGAAAGAGAATGTCACGTGGCCAACACAAATGCGCAAGTCATACAAGATGTCAACTCAATGTAGATTAAGGAATAGGTTTCTCTTCAGAGTAAACAAAAGTATAACAAAATCTCGGAACAAAGAATCAATATCCGGTCATCCTGATCGACAACCAAACTTGTAGTTCACAAATACTAAACACATAAAAAGATGATAATAATTATGTTTTTTATGTATTTATAATGCAGATAGCGAGAAATAAAAGTGAAAGGCGGGTAAGCGCAGAGATAGAGAAAGAGAGAGAGAGGGGGTGGGGAGAGAAAGAACAGGTGGAACGAAGAGAAGTGAATGATGAAATATTGACGACAGGATAAGAATAGAGAGAAGAAAGAAAGAGAGAGAAAGAGAGGAGGAGGAGAGAGTGGAAGAGAGAGAGAGAGGAAGAGAGATTAGAGAGGAGGAGGAGAGAGAGAGGAAGAGAGATTAGAGAGGAGAAGGAGATCGAGAGGAAGAGAGAAGGGGGGAAGAGAGAGAGAAGGAGAGAAATGATAGAGAAAGAGAGAGGAAGAGAAAGAGAGGAAGAGAGAGAGAGAGAGAGGAAGAGAGAGAGATAGAGAGAGGAAGAGAGAGAGAAGAAGAGAGAGAAGAAGAGAGAGATAGAGAGAGATGAGAGATAGAGAGAAATGAGAGAGATAGAGAGAAATGAGAGATAGAGAAAGAGAGAGGAAGAGAAAGAGAGGAAGAGAGAGAGAGGAAGAGAGAGAGAGATAGAGAGAGGAAGAGAGAGAGAAGAAGAGAGAGATAGATAGAGATGAGAGATAGAGATGAGAGATAGAGATGAGAGATAGAGATGAGAGATAGAGATGAGAGATAGAGATGAGAGATAGAGATGAGAGATAGAGATGAGAGATAGAGATGAGAGATAGAGATGAGAGATAGAGATGAGAGATAGAGATGAGAGATAGAGATGAGAGATAGAGATGAGAGATAGAGATGAGAGATAGAGATGAGAGATAGAGATGAGAGATAGAGATGAGAGATAGAGATGAGAAATAAAGAGATCGCAAGAATAGAGTGAAGGAAAGAAGTTAGAACTATTGTTGATCGGGAAAAAATTAATGGACTTTGGTGACTTGAACTGTCACAGCATCCACTACGATGAAAGTCAAGGGAAAAATGATGATGGACATGTTGATTATTAGTTGTATCTATAATGAAGACTTTAATCCATATAATAACCACTGCTCGAGCCTTATGAGTGGCGACCCATTATGACTACATGCAATTACGTCACAGAAGGGACGTCGAAAATCGGAAATTCCAAAATATTTTCCGAATACTAGACACATTTTAAAGTAAACTAGACACGAAAGAACTGAACAATGTACACCCTGAGGGGTTACTGGAGATCTTATAGTTGAGTTTTCAACGTTGTATACTTCCCAACCCCGAGAGAAGTGAAGGAATAACACACAATATACAACGTTGTATACTTCCCAACCCCAAGAGAAGTGAAGGAATAACACAAAATATACAACGTTGTATACTTCCCAACCCCAAGAGAAGTGAAGGAATAACACAAAATATACAACGTTGTATACTTCCCAACCCCAAGAGAAGTGAAGGAATAACACAAAATATACAACGTTGTATACTTCCCAACCCCAAGAGAAGTGAAGGAATAACACAAAATATACAACGTTGTATACTTCCCAACCCCAAGAGAAGTGAAGGAATAACACAAAATATACAACGTTGTATACTTCCCAACCCCAAGAGAAGTGAAGGAATAACACAAAATATACAACGTTGTATACTTCCCAACCCCAAGAGAAGTGAAGGAATAACACAAAATATACAACGTTGTATACTTCCCAACCCCAAGAGAAGTGAAGGAATAACACAAAATATACAACGTTGTATACTTCCCAACCCCAAGAGAAGTGAAGGAATAACACAAAATATACAACGTTGTATACTTCCCAACCCCAAGAGAAGTGAAGGAATAACACAAAATATACAACGTTGTATACTTCCCAACCCCAAGAGAAGTGAAGGAATAACACAAAATATACAACGTTGTATACTTCCCAACCCCAAGAGAAGTGAAGGAATAACACAAAATATACAACGTTTTACAGAAGTATCTTTTATTGTTCATCATATCTCGTGCTTGAAACACATCCCTATAAAATCTGAATGACCTGGGGCCGACTTGGGCAACACTGGCTTTCAAATTGTTGTGGTCAGTATTACACTATTTTCATTTCTGTCAACAAGCTCATGTTAGCTAACCATGGGTCACTGACGGGGGGTGCCAAAGTTATCCCAAATTGTGTTTTCCGACCAACTGGGAGGGTTGAATTAATTGATGGCTTGTGACGTGCTGCTAGAAGTCCCAAATGCCTGTAGAGTGGAACAATGGATCCGTGTTGCTACTAACAGTAACAGCGGACGCTGGATGGAACAGCATGTTTCGCGCTGTATAATTACAGTATTTAGAGCACAGCCAGTGGTCTTGAGCGCGTGATTGCGAGAAAGGGTCAATGCACGTAATCTCCTAGTTTAGAGTCCCAATTATTGTGACATCTGATGATTAGGAAATGAGATGACGCTAAACTCTGCCTTGTCACACGATTCTCTCAGATCAGTTTCTGGGGAGAAGTTGCACCACCAGAAGCTGAAGTCTTTGTGATCGCGTCACTAAAATATCGTTATAATCGCCTTAACTCTCTCAGAGTTTATTGTAGAGTGGTGTAACGTCATCTGAATCATTTTGTTTCAAACTATCAGGAATTTCAACAATAAAAGCTAATAGCAGTCATCTGCCTTTTTGTTTACAATATGAGCATCTCGGATCACGTTTTCGTTCGTTAAGCAATACGATTCAGTAAAGGAAAGCGGTAGAAAGAAATGTGATGGAGATGTAATGTTTTTGGCTACATTTTGTTGTAGAACGACTTAGTTGAGATATAATGTAACGTTTAAAAAACAGGTGAAAATGAACATTGGAAGATTTGGGAGAGATTTAGAATACATTGACAAAGTAACCAATGTCAAGGACACCTTAGTGAAAGATCACTGTTGCCAACTAAAAACATTAGAAAAAGTGTGGACGTGACAGAACTTAAACATTTGATTCTGCAGCGTTGAAAATCATTTGTGAAAAGTTTTCTTTATAACCGATTAAAAAATACATCTATATATCTTTCTATCAACATTTAATGATTATATTTGACTCTGGCTATCTTTCAGTTCTACTCTAGTGATCGTAGTCTTTTCATTTCCTCCAATGCTTTTAGTCTGCTCGGTATTTGAACGCCGACTATTCACTAGAAAAGTGAGAGGCCTCAGCTTTAGTTCAAATCTTTTGAAACAGTCGCCAGAATAAGGAAAGATTTAGCGGGAATAGGATTTATTTCGGGAATAGGATTATCTTATCTTATTTCATTACAGACGCTACTACAAAAGATAATTACGTCCATTTCATGTGTCAATCTAGTCATGCATGTTAATCAGTGACTTAAATTCTAGCAAGTCGTTGGTTTTCCTGGCTGATTCAGGCTACCCATTCCATTCCATGGCAGTAAGGAAGAAGGAGCACTTGTACGAAATTGCCAAAGCATATGGAATAAGAAATGTGTCTTTATTTTTATGTCTGCCTCAGTATTTTATTGGGATTTTTATTTGCATTTAATAATTATTCTTCAATGTTTTATGCATTAAAATAGTGTCTTTACTAATGGTGTTAAGCTAATCAAATGTCTAATCAAATATCTCACTTCTTTATTTTGCGCCTGTTCTACTGTCTTAATGTTTTCTGAAGTTGATGCGTGTCCAACACCGAGGGTGTATCGTGAAGTATTAGCTTAAGATAAAAATAAAATTCAAAGACAACCATCTACGTCATTTCTCTTTTCTTGCTCATCTTGTTCTGACCTGGCTCAGGATATGACGTCATATTACAGAGTCAGTGAAGCATCCAGCTGGGGGGGGGGGGGGAAGACAATGGTATGTGGTAGGCAGATTGACTTAAAGACCAACTGAAGAGGTTTTGGGGTCAGACGCGGAAACCGGTGTTATACTTTTTTTTAGATTCATAATGCTTAAAAAAACATACATACGAAATTTTAGACCTATATTCTTTGTAATAATTTAGATATAAGCAATTTAATGTGAGTTTTAGGGACTATTAAATTTCACAATCTCGAAGCCATTCGAGATCAGTATTTCCCAGACAACCAAGGTCGATGACGTAGTTTAAGGGAAATTAGGTCAAATTTTTCAGTTTATGGCTTAGCGTATTTCCCTATTCCTTTTTACAGGAATGCTAGTTTCTAAAAACAAAGGTGACTAAAACACGCCAATTTATAAAAAGTGAATGTTAGAGTTGGGGAAATTAGGTCATGCTTTGCATGTTAGATCTACTGTTTGTCGGCTTATTCTTGATCTAGTCAAGCGAACAGCGTTTCAGCCCACGCAGTACCGCGAGCCTCAGTTCACATGTTTCGTTTTAGTCAAGTTACGCAATTTATGGCTTATGTTACTGCTTCAGGCTTATTCTAGTTCTAGATCTACTGCTTTTGATCAAGAGCAGAGTTCTTTTCTCAGATCATTATATATGATGTACGAAGTAGACCTAAATTTAGATCTAAATCCAATTAGATGAAGTCTAGATCTAGTAATAGTAGTATTGGATATTTAGAGATAAGACCTATCTATTTAGACATCCGATCGAGGTGCTGGGCCTAGACATAGAAAAACAAAGTTTAAAATTATATACTCTATCTATACACTTAATAGTGATTATTAACCTATAGTCGTCCGTAAATAGGCCCAATATGGGAAAAAAAAACAATTATTACAATGTGAATGTTGAGCTCATTCAATGTAGTTATTGTAGTATACGATTATATTTAGTTTGAATCTAGAGTCACAACCCCGTACAACACTAGGCAAATAGCTTTAACTTAAACCTTAACTTAGACTTAAAAGTAGTCTGATTTAGATCTACTAGTAAAAAAAAGTACTAGATCTAAATTTCTAAAAAGTAATCTATAAGGCAAAAATTAGACCTAGATCTACCAATTCTATAATATTATCAATATACGAAATATGGATTTTATTACACTCTTATTTAAATATATTCGTACCGTATATTCGGGCCTATATACTTACATAGTTCTATAAATATATATCTAAAAATTAAAGAGTTTTCATTTATCTCACGCTTGACTCATTTGTTGATTGGAATAGAATCATTAGATTATTAGATAGTTAAGTTAGCAAGTTAATCTGTAACTGTAGGTAACAAAGTTTTAAATTGTGTTTAGACTATAAATGAAAGAGATTATCCTACTGGAGAAGGAGTTGTCGTTTTTTTCTTTTCTCTGGGAAGTCAGGGAAGTGGAAAATAAATTATAGTATCAATATAATGTTAAGTAATGCATATAGGCTACTGTTGATGTAATTATGCAACTCATTTTATTAAATTTTAGTAACCCAATTATTGCCAGTTAATCACTGAATATATATATATTTTTTTATTGTTATTAAAAAATGCAGAGCTATACATAATTTAAAGTGTTTAATAAATAAGGCTGGCAGTCGAGTCGAAAGATTAATGAGAAATGCAGTATTTTCCATGGCTACGCAGCCCCAGCTGCAAACTAGATATTTTGCCGCGTCCAGCCAAGACATAACCATATTCAGCTGGTGGTCAATTTAAATGTTCTTTATGACGTCTACGTCTTCCCTCATCAGTGGATTTTCTTTTGGCCTCTAATATGTATTCCACGTTGCAATTTCTAATAAATAGCATCATTCGAAGAATGAGATCCAACTTATTTTTAAAAAATGTAACCCCTTTACAGATCAAGTCATCATTGCAATGGACATTCAGATCTGCATTAACATAAAAATGATCAAAATTTGAATAGGTTTCGAAACGCAGAAAGTTGTGTGGTTTGCATTCCAAACTGTCTTCTCTGTGGTCTCAGGTTCAAACATTGACCACTGCCATTAACTAACATCCTGCTGGAGTTTTGGGCTATGACTTAATAATATTAAATCCTGATTCGAAACTTTGTCTAAACCTAGCAAGTGAAAAGGAACATACTAAAATAATGTTGTGTGTATAATGAAGAACTCTATTAAAATGTGATTTTGTATTTACATTTATTGGTATTTATTATATAAAATAAAATTGTAGAATGTTTCTGTGATTTGTTTCACAGGGAATATTGTATTTCCAAAATGATGAAAGATCCATCTAGTAAACTTGTCTGTATGCCACATGTCATATATGTTTTCTGTAAAATAGATTTTAAAAAATTTATTTATTAACATTTATACTTAATTATGTATACATTATATATAGAACTAGTGGTTATATATATATATATATTATATATGTTATACTGATTATCTGATCTAACATCAACATCTAACTCTTATTGTTCTTAATAATAATAAATTACTCTACTCTAGGTCTAGGCAATCTAATATATATAAGACCAGGGTCAGTCTTAAGCCACTGCAACCTATGCGGTCGCAGTGGGCCCTGCACTTTCATAGGCTTCGTGCTAATTCTAGGTGTAATAGTTAAATTGCAATATATATATATATATATCGGTATATATAAAACCTGGAAATCTCATAAAAATCTCCTGAAAAATAGACAAAATTGTGGGTGTCATTCATTCTGGAAAACGCTAATCCTACGCGAGATAAACGAAATAAGACATTGTCAGCTTTCATGTACTAAAATGTAATAATCAGGCAAATTTTCACGTTAATCAGAAGTTTCCATACTTTATTTACTTTAATAGAGTGACTGGCATTTTAATATGCCATAGGTTGCAAAGTTTGTAAAGTAAAGTTAATTTGATCGTAATCTTGTACTTAGTAAAGATTTAATAAAATTCAAAGTCGAATTTTTTTTAAATACGAAATCTTAATTTTCACTTATTATCCTTATTCCCACCCAGACTAGGCCCCGCGCAATCAGTTTCACATAGGGCCCCGCAATCGTTAGGACCCGCCCTGTTTAAGTTTAAGACTTAAAGAAATGTCACATGTGTTTAGTAAAAATCTGTATTTTATATTACCAATATAAATGATGACTTATCATTTTTTTAGATCTAAAGTTTAGCCTTATTAATAAGTATAGTAAGGGCTAGTAAAGAGTATAAATATATTCTAGATAGATTTAGCTTAGGCTTTAGGTTTAGTCCTTGACTATTATAATATTATATCTATGAATAATCTTTATGCTATTGCTAGGACACTACTCACTAGGTCTTACTATTACAGAACAGAGATATACAAATTCAAGCATTAAAAAATGTTGGCGACTGGGCTTAGACTTAACATAGAGGCTAGTCTAGATTACTCTAGATCTACTTAAATTAGTTAAATCTACTAGTTTATAAACTATTACTAGTATTACTAGTAGTAATACTACAATTAGTACAATAATACAAGTCAAGTATTTATAAACTAGATCTAGTGAGTGACTAGTAAAAGTGTTAGAAGGCCTAGCTAGAATTAGAGATATAGAAAATAATATAGAATAGATAGATCTAACCATTTTCATTTAGTTTTGTTATAATAAAAATTATAATAGACTAATAGTATACTATTAGTATACTAGTACTATTAGACTTAGTATAGTCTAAGTATAGTATACCTAGACCTAGATGATCTACTAGTACTTGATGATACTAGAGACTACTACTAGAGTAGACTAGATCTACTATCTAGATCTATGATCTAGTCACAATCTAGTGGCAATCTAGTGACTAGTCCTATTATAATCTATCTATAATTATATTAATTCAATAGTCTGCTCTATAATATATTTTGAAAAAGTAGAAGAGTTCTCTTCAGGGCATTTTGGTGCATCCCATGATAAGTATCATTTAAAATTGTTGGACAGCAAGATTTAGATAAGTTTATCATCTGAATCGCTATCAATAACGTATCCAGCCATGTCTATTTTTATTTACATTTTCTCAGTCCATTACAATACGTCACTTCCGGTTTCGGCCATTGAAGCTGATTTTCAAATCTCGTTATTTTTTACACTTTCAAATTACTTTTTCTAATATAAATACGCTTTTCTAAAATCTCAAATTTTTAGGAACTAACTTTGATGCTATCTACTATCTAAATCAATCGCTATCTCAATTTCGAAAAAAACCTCTTCAGTTGGTCTTTAAGAAAGAAAAATGGGGGGGGGTGTACAGAGGGGTGTTATGACTTAATGGGGCGGAAAGGGAAAGATTTGTTTTTGTCCTCCTCCAACAAACCTCTATTCTGGTGGCGAGTGGGGAACAAGTCACTTGTCGAGAAGCCCAAAAGAACGTCTTCTGACATGTTTGCAATTAGTGGACGTAACGTACAGCGGGGCGCCGAAGTATCCTTCTTACATGGCGTACAGCGGGGCGCTGCCCTCATGGGAGTTTCCCCCTGCCTTTACTACTTTTGTGTGCTAGTAGAAACGCGGTCTAGCTTTAGGGTCGAACGCCTCTCCATTTTCTAATGCTAATTTTTATACTGACGCCTAGGTTAAAACTCTGTAGCATAATTCTTTCTTTGTCTCGACCACCGCCTTTCTTTTCTCCCCCGATACGTAGTGCCACTCCTACCGGACATTTGCCCAGATGGTGGTGACTAATAGTTCGAAACCTTAACGCTCATGACACGAATTAGCAGAATTAGCCCACCGGAGGTAGGTGGGATACAAGGATACATGTGCTGATGACATAAGACTTACTTCTGTTGGAGAGAAAAAGAGAATGAACAATCAACTTAGCAAGCCTCGCTTTCGGGACGAGGCTAAAGTGGAGAAATGAGGGTACAACCAGATTGAAGAGGGCTTTGTCTAGAGATCAAGGTTTGGGGGCCAGAAACAATGATCATCAGGTTTATAATTGTCTCATCTTTAGAGCGACGCTAAAGGGAAAAGAAACAACAAAAGAATGTACAATCAACTTAAAGCAGGCCTTGTTTTCCGATCAATGCTAGATGGTCGACAGGGAGGGACAGGGTTGGGTGTCACGTGGAGAATAAAAACACAAAACTTTAATCTTAGATTTTGAAAAGAAATTGTTGCACTCAATCTAGATCTTTTTTGTTGTTGTTGATGTTTTCTCTGGTCTATGGCCGACATATTATCACTTCCAATGGTATAGAGTAGTTTTATGGATATTTGTTTGTATTAGAACCTAGAAATGAGCTTAACTCAAAACAATTGGACAACAAAAGATGATCAGAGTTGCCCCTCCCCTTGTAATAATAGGAACACTTGGATCTATAATATAATAGTAAAATAGGTATGACAATGGCCTAGCGGGATACTTATGGACCCGGCGGGTTCGGGAATAGGAGGATGGGACCCCATGAGGCAGGTTGATTCAACCTGATTGTGTCCGAACACAATCTGAGCCATACTGTAATCCAATGCCCGGGACAACAAAAAACAAGGTGCAGACAAGAGTTTTGGAAGCATATTTGTTAAAATCTTTGATTTCTTCCTTAGTATCTTATCTTATATAATACAGACGTTAATTCTATGGACGAATTTCTGAAAATAAATAAGAGAACGATTGAAAGTGTCGTTTTTTTAAACATCACATCGTTCATGTCAACGGTGAAGAGAAGATGGAACCTTTTCAGATTTAACAATCGGCAGTATTTTTTTGAAAGCATGTAGAGATTGCATTCGTGTAGCAAAGTTTTAAATTTTTCTGTTTATTATAACATTAATTTATGTATCTTAACTAGTTCATGCATACCGCGATATTAGAGACACAATTAAATTAATCCAATGGAAAAGAAATGCTAGAGTAGAGTATTCTCACAATGCGTATATGTTAATAATAATAATAATAATAATTTTTTATTTATCAATGCAACAGATTAGTGTTTAATGAAGTGCTGTTTTGAATTTTTTTTTGTGATTACGTTGTACGTATACTAGACCTATAAACAAAACTTGTTCCTACTATTATGTCAACAATGTGAGAACCATTTCTTACATTCAACACATTGGCCCCACCAATGAGCATTTCTTTTCTATTTTGTACACCGGATGTACCGAAGAAATTAGTTATTTATAGTTTTTTTTTTCCGCATGTATGAAAATCTCCAATAATCCTGTTGACCGGTCACTTCATCCCCGGTCACTTCATCCCCGATCACTTCATTACCGTCATTTCATCCCCAAATTAATTTCTTTTTCTTAGTCATTTTGCAATTTTGCTGCTAAGGCTTCGCCTTAAGCCCTCTTTAGATATAAGATATACATATATTTATTGAAAACGTTTTTTGTTATTTTATTATAAAGTGTTTATAGTGTTCCCCCTCCTATTTTCTTGCTTGTTGAGAAATGAAATAATAGATGTCAATAGGTAGATATATTGTAAAGCGGGGGGGGGGGGGTGTTGTATTTAGTTCTATTGTTTCTAGTTGGTGCGCATATTGCTTGATGTAATGATCAATGGCCAATGTGTGGTGGAAGTAGTGGAAATCTTTTGAGAGATGAGAACAATTAGATTACTTAGGATCATGTCACTGACAACTTATCTCCTGACGGCCATTTGTCACTTTTTTCAATCCTTCTTTCTTGCATATGGGCGCTTTGTAATAACGCTATGTAATAATCTCCGCAATAACAATAACGTGACAAGAAATGACAAACCATATAGAGCAATACGAATCAATGGATCGCCCCCTGTACCTACATACTGCCTATCATACTGATTTAGATTTACACGCTCTATGTCTATATTTGTCACATTTATATAATTTTTTAATAACATTAAATTCTATTTTTATTTAATGTGTCACACTTTTTGTCGTGTAACTAAAGAATAAATATTAAAAATATTGTCAATAGCCTACTTTTTAAAATTATTTGTTGGATCGGAGTATGGAATGACCAGGGGATGAAATAAACGGGGATGAAGTGACCAAAGATGAAATGAACAGGGATGAACTGACCGGCGTTGAAGTGACCGGGAACCGATAATCCTAACAATGTTCTACATCAGGGGTGGGCAACCTTTTTGTTTGGAGGGCCGCATTAAAAAAATAATTTGGAATGGCGGGCCGCATATATATATAACTTAGAAAGATACTCCAGCTAACTGTGTAGAATGTCTTTTAGTTCATGTTTACTTTGTATTAGATTCACGTTTCTTTTTTTTTTCCACACTCCACGTTGAAAAATTACAACAAGAGTTATCAATTTTTGAAATCAATTTTGCGATTTTTTTTTTAAATTGCTGTTTTCTTTTTATATCACACTATCACCACAAATATACAGTTGTACTTAATGTGCAGTATTTTACTTTGTACACTCGTGCCTAATGTTCGGAACTGTGAAACTATATTACTAGTTGTTACCCCTATGACGGCTGTCAAATTACAGTCAGTCAACATTTATCAGTGATTATACTTGTTTAGTTTCCACACACACTCAAATTAAAAAATACTCGATCACGATCACTGAATGAGATAATATATGTTCCGCAAGTTAAATGTCGGGACGAGCGAAACCTGTCCTTGTGGAGCATCAACAGAGAATGCTGACAATGTACTTCAATGGTGCATACTAAATCAAGAGACCCGAATAAGACTCTGGCCCCAAAGCCCTCCAAAGACTATTCGGAGAACTGCCTAATCTGGAAACCACTGCTCAGTTCATCTCAGATATAAGATTACTGATCTGAACCCTCCAACATGTAAAATGAGAACAAAGAAGAAGAAGAACTGATGTATGTGTACACAAATAGTGTGAACAGCAGCACATTTTTTAAAGTGTTGACATACATATTCTGGCACTCATAAGACTCCTGTGGAAGTACTGACTGGAACTTCTCTTTGCTCTAGTTATGTCCTCTGGAGCTGAATCAGCTTCTGCGCTAAATGGTGAGCTGATGATATTGAGAACTGGTTCTTGACGTCTTAAAATTTGCTTTTATAAATTGTACAATTAAGGAATCTTAAGTGTTTTACTTTTAATCGTTTCACTAGAAATAGTTTCACCTTTCAGCAAAGGAAAATGACAAAAACTATTTTTTTTTTGCTTGCCTTTAGAAATGGGAAAGCTTTGTTTGAAAAGATTTAACATGCATTTACATTTCATATGCAAACAACCGATTGCAATGCATATGATAAGAAAACATGAAATCTGTCTTCCACTCCTCATTAGAAATATTGGTAACAAAGCCACAGTCAATGTCATTAAAAAAAATAACTATTTTTTGCTTGAGATTTTATATTATTCTCATTTGCCTTGCCCATGCTAAGATAGCGGATACATTATATAATTATGTTCATAAATTGGAACTGTTTATATCATGTATTCCTAGCTCTGTAACTTTAATTACCATGAAGGTACATCCAAACTATTGTAGAAACTTTATGCAACTTTGTGCAAAGTCTCCTGTTTAGAGTCTATGGTTGGGATATTTAAAAAAATTACATTTTTTCTCAGTCAAAGATCGAGCTCCATCATCTGTTACACTTGCCATCTTGTTCCAAGCCTACCCAACAGATTGTGTCTTGAATTGAGTCAATTGAGTGTATTGATGTATAGCCAATAAGCATAATCTTCGTTTACTTAAAACTTTTTATAATGAGACTGTTTCAATAATTTTTATAGATGTTATTTTTAATATTTTCATTTTTATATGTATATACTGTTGGAACACCTGATTTCTGTAGGTTTTGGCGGGCCGCATAAAACACTACGGCAGGCCGCATGTGGCCCGCGGGCCGTAATTTGTCCTCCCCTGTTCTACATCAAATGACGGAGACCCGTTTAAATCCTATAGATACTCGTATGAATAGTAAAACTTATCGCATATTTTTACTTCTGCAAATGAAATGTTGTAGAAATGTGTGGAATAAACAAGTATAAACCTTAACCTGCGATATATGTAGACGGGAGTGTCTCTCCAAAATAGGGCTCCACGCCGCACACCACAGTCACATGGCAAAGTGTTCTACGAGATGAGCCCCAGTCGTCCTACTGACTGAAGCAGGCCAACAAAAGTAAATGGATTCAGTTGAACCACACACTTGAAATGTGCCCCAAATTCTGCTACAGATAAAAATATTTAACAATGAACCAGAAACTGAAATTTAGTGTCTCACAGTGAGGAAGGAATGGGACGTAACATTTCGGGAGCTTTTCAAAGAATGGCTGTCGATAATAGGTAGTTGTGAGTTCACCTGAGTTCACCATCACTGTAAGCCTGTGAAAAGGGTTCTCTTATTAAAAGGGCATGTTTTGGCTTGTGTGAATAGTTAGTTACATGTGTTCAATTGTTCTTCTTGCACTTTTCTAGAGGCGGAATATGATTATATTGTAATATGTCTGATATGTACAACGATTGATTGTGATTTAATTTTAGTAGTGCTTTTTCGATATAGATAAATAAAAGTGGAATTTGCTATCTATCTTTTAATTTATTTTTTACACGTGCATTTGAAGAAATTCATGACATAACGTTTTTGTCCACCGACTACGCCCGGTATTTCTTTATATCGTATTCAAATACCGCCATAGTTTCTGAATATCGTTTACAATACTTTTTTTTTAAAATCCAGTTCTGTTGTCTCCCTTTTCGGCACTGTTGTCACCGAAATTTTTTTTCTGTCCCTTTAATCTTTAGGGAACATGGAAGGTTTAAGATTTATTACTTTATCATTTTATATAGGACGATATATAAGATACTGATGATGTTTCGTAAATTAAAGAAAATGAATAGATTAAAATTTTTTAGTACATATTTATTTATATTTAGCTCCTATATTACACTTTCAGATATTTTAGTTTAATTTATTTTATTCATTTATTTTAAAGAAGTGCAATTCTATTGAAAACATTTTTAGTTGTTTCAATGTAGAAAGTTTTACTGTTGTTGTCAGTGACATTATAAGATATAGTGTAACGTTGCAAACTCTAAGCAAGTTTTATTATGCTTTTGAATATTCCTTGACCTCTGACCCTTACCTTTAAAGGACATCTAGATTGTTTGCTTTGTCCCCTCAAGCTTATTCCTCTACCAGTGATACACAAAGAGGAAGATTAGGATTTAGAGAAGCCGATAGAATGGAAGCTCTTCTCTTTCAAATGACTTGATCACTCTGGATGTCTCCCTGGACACATTCCTCTCTCTCTCTCTCTCTCTCTCTCTTCAACACACACACACACACACATTCTCTGGCTGACACCCTTCTATAAGAATTGCCACGTTTCTTGGGTGTCTTTACATGAGCCACCTTCCATTACGTGGACAGTGTCCTTGTGGGCTCGACTGGACACACAATGGACATAGCGGACTTCCAGTTCCCCTTAAAGACTAGACGGTCCCTGTCATCTTTTTTTTCCTCCCTCTTACCCCTTTCTTTTATTATCTTTTTTTTTTCTTCAATCGCGGGGGTCAATCTTATGGTCAGACACTGCTGGGATAGGATGATTGTGTTCACCCCCAAGGTGAGAGATGGACACACAGACAGTGTTAGGTGACCCAGTGGACCACACAAAGACGTCCATCCTCGGACAACACCGTTACAATAAGAGAGGGGTTTTCCCCGGACAAAGGAAAAAAAAAAGATTAGAAGATTGGAGGAAGAATATAATTATGCATGACTTTATTTACCTATTTTATTAAGTGTTTTTTTTTTTAAATTTAAATCAACTGATACATTGTAACGTAGCATACACCATACACAGGCACATATATATATATATACCATTTATTTATTTAATTATATGTCCCTGAATTTTGATGGTATGTCTATGGTATTGTAGATGTCCATACAAACCTGAGACTCTCTAAAATAGCAACCTTTTTGGTGTCTCCGATGTACAAAAGAAAAGAAGTGTCGCTAGTGTACAAACAGGCAATACCGAGACCTTGTACTTCTTTAAACGTTTTGAAGCTCTTCCATTGGTACAATTTATTTAGTGGACAATTTGGAAGTTCAATTTAGCGGCTTCGACATTTTTTAGTTCTTCTTGAGCATTTCCGATTCATGTCGTACATTCACGTACACTAATGGATTATGGGAAGACTGAGTTCTAACGATTTTCCAAGAAATATGACACTTGATGTACATTCTTGGGAAAAGAATTACTATCTCTTTGGCCACATTGGGAATTTGACCGTTATAATTTGTATTTTTAAAAAAAAATTTGGCTAGAGGACTAGAAAGTCTTTATCTTGAGCAGATTTCATCTTCGGGTATTTCCGCAAGTATTCATTTTAGAGAGTTATTATAAATTATTAGACGTTTAGGAATATTATGCACATCGACTTCAGTGTCTAGATCTAAAGACCTATCATTAGAATATTATAAAGTTTTATAAAAAGTAAAACTTAGACATTGTTTGTGTAGGTCTCTAGGACGAGAAAATAAAGTGATGTGTATGTTGTACACATTATAATTGGATAACATAGTCAAGAGTACATTTTGTTGGCAGAAAGATTTAAATTCCTAGAGCAATAGAACTTGATGCCTTCTTATACTTAGCAATGGGCTGACGATGGTGTGATGTAGAAAAGATTGACATTGCCTATCGACATACGTTATACTTGAAGCTAGTAAGAACTCTCTTCCCCTTCTCTCTCTCTCTCTCTCTCTCTCTCTCTCTCTTTCTTTCCGTTTCTCTCTTTCAATTTCTCTCGTTCTCTCTTTTATCTGTCTTTCTATCTTGTTCTCTCTTCTTTTCATGTTTTCTCTTTTGTTTACTCTCTCATTTCTAAATAACTTACTCACTCTCTCTTTCTCTCTCTCTTCTCTTTCAGAGAAAATCTGCGCCATGATTCAAATACAGCAGCAACCCCTGTACAACCCCTGTACAACCCCTGTACAACCCCTAATTACGTATTTTAATATTCGACTTACAACATTGGCACTTGGCAGCCATACAGACCTCCACTATTGAATTGGTTAATAATTTGTAAACATGGCCTTAAAGCTGAAATAGCAGTGAATGTATGTAATAGCTTTATGAACAGCGGTGGGCCAGAGGCGTACTGAGAGGAGAGCCGGGGGGGGGTACGATGCCCAGGGCACCACCCTCAAGGGGGGGGGGCGCCACACGCAGCCTATATTTCTATGTGATGTTCATAAAAAAATTGGGGGGGGGGGGGGCAATAAATTATCTTGCCCTGGGCGAACGTTTTGCTCACTACGCCCCTGCGGCGGGCCCACCTTTTAAGTCACTGAAATAATCAAACTATGGCAGTGGCTATTATATTTTTCAAGTCGATTGTTTTGTTAAATGTTAATAGCCCCCTACAACAGCGGTGTGTACGCCCCTGACACGCGTCCCTTATGCTGCTAGACAGAATTGAGTTACTCTGAGAAATTGCTTCATTAGTTGGACTACAAATACAAGCTGTAACAGCCTGCATCGACCAACGAAAAGGTCGGTCGTAGGTGAGTAATAGAGTGACCAGCGTCCAGCAGGATTGTAAAGAGCGAACAGCCAGCATCCTGGGTATAGAGTGTCGACACCCTCCTTTCATTTTTAACACAATATTGACCTTTCTCCTCCCTTCCCACGTTAACTAACAGAGCACACACACGCACAGACACACACACACACCACAAGCGAGCATGTAACGACTTAATGTGATAGTATCGCTATGGTAATGTACAGTATTAATGGGCCTGCAATGCTGGGGCACTAGCTGGACATAGGTCAAGCCGATAGGATAGTGTCACATGGTTTGGATAGGGAAAAGGGGGGTGGTGAGGTTTTTAGGTCATCACTTTCTTGTCGTGAACATTGCAAGGTTAAATGAGTGACTGAGGTCAAAGGTATCATAGGAACACTCACACACACACACACACACACAATGACACACATTCAGCTCGGAAATAAACTAATACAAATTGACGAGTTTAAAAAACGCGATTTTCATTTCAATAGCATTTTAGTTTTAGAGATCTAAGCTGACAAACAATCGGACGGACAAACAGTGCATGACAAGATAGTTTTTCTCCAAGGACAAAAAAATAAATAAATAAATAAATAAAACATAATTAACAAGTTTTGAATGTACGAATTAAAAAGAAAATCAAATATATTACAAAATATGTGCTATGTATATTTTTTTATATCACATACACACACACAAACACCCACACACATAGTGACATAATGAGTGTGTGTGTGTGTGAGAGAGAGAGAGAAAGAGAGAGAGAGAGAACCATTTCAATGATAATACTAAAATCTTTCACTACTGATACATCCGACTTTAGTTATATTGTTTTCTTCCCCACAGTTGATCCAACACTTAAAAGCAAGAAACAAAAAAAAAATCTACAACACGTCAAAGCGTATATTTAAGTGTAGTTGTATCAATTAGTTTGGATCAGTCACGTCATTAAATTTGTGTAGACCTCGACTCGATGCAATTTGTGCGATTAGAAATGTTTTTACCACTTGTCTTTGTTAAGAGCAATGTCATGCTTTTAGCGTTTTCACTACGGAATCATCCCGTCACTCCTTTGCACCAGTTGGAAAAGGGGAGATGAGGAGAAAGAAGATGGTCTCTATGTGATCGCTTTCCAAATGTGTTTACAAAAAAAAAAAGTGAACGAGCTGAATTCGAACTCGGGAGCTAAAGCCTTCACAGCCTCCTCTAGTCAATACATTAACCTCTGTACCAGAAAAGGTTTTATAGTTATCTATTGTTAGTTTCAAACGAATCTCTATGCAAAGTATAAAGGGGACTAATTCAACTTTGACCATCTTATCAGTCAAGTAGAATTTCTTTCTCTTGTTCGAAGTACCAAACTATGAATTTCGTTAATTTTTGAAATGTATTCTTGTGTTGTCAGGTAAAAGAAATAATTGTGCGAAAATTCAGCTTGATTCGAGATCGGGTGTGGGAGAAAGAATGTGCACTTTTGACCAGACAGATAGATAGATATACGATTTGTAAAAAGAATTTTTAAAGCCAACTTGAAGAATTTGTTTTCTAAATTGTTTCGCTGAGCGATATGAATATCTTGTCTTATATAATACAGACGTTACTTCAAAAAAGAAGATGTTTACATCCTACGCGTCAAACAATTTGTGCGATTAGAAATGTTTTTACTCATCAAATCCCCCACCCCGGACCACCATCACGATTCCCTCAAGTACCCAGGAAATGTCAACGGATTCTGTAGCTTTCTCATGAATCAGTCCTTCAGTGTCAGGCCCATATGCCGTAATGATCATGCGTAGGGCGCCATAAATCGTGTTTCGCCACATCTCCTTACTTGTCTGGGGGTACCTAACACCTGGATAGCGTCTTACGTTTTCAATCTGCCACCTCCCGAGCATACACCCCACCCACCGATCTGGAGCAGTTGAGTCGAGCCTGACCTAATCAATGATCGACCGATAAATAATAACATTACGTGTCCATTATTTCTAGCATACGACAGAGCTAGCCAGATTTTGTCTCCTAATGGATACATATGAAAAACACTATACAGCTATTTCTTTTCTTATCTTATAAAATAGAGACATTACTTAAAAAAGAAGATGATTACGTTCTACGCATCATGCATCTAGTACTGCATGTTAACCAATGACTTACATTTTGCCAAGTCGCTGGATTTCTATTCTCTAATAGCACTAGGGAAGAAAGAGCATTTGTACAAATTTGTCTTAGCATATGGAACGAGGTATATGCCTTTATCTTTGTGTCTTTCTGAGTATTTTATTAAATTTTGTTCATGTATTTGAAGATTATGGTTCAGTGTTTTATGTATAATTGCTACTTTAGTTTTTTGTCTTTTTTCCTGAATTTCTTTTCTTTTTAAACTTTTCATGCTTAATCTTTCTTTCCTTCCAAGCATTGACCGACACATTGTCAGTAGTACTGGGACTCTCACTGGTCATTTCGACCAGCCTTAATTCCTCTAGACGCTAGCGATAAGACGCCATGAGCTGTGCAAGTTGATTGCGTACAATTACAGCTGACGGCCAAAGTTGATGTTATCTTGACCTGACTGGACCATAGCCCCAGACCAAGACGTATTTAACCATTATGCGCTCAGGTGGATTGCATCCACGCAGTTGACTTTTGGCGTGACAGGAGCTTGGGCCTTAAACCCAAAGCCGATAAAAGCTGTTCAAGTCAACACCGAAACCAGCCCCAAGGAATACTTTCACGAAAATGGCTTTCGCTATAAAACTTTTCACCCCTCTACTTCTAATAAGGAAGAAAAGCTCCGAGAGATTGTGCTAATTAGAGTTACATGGAAAATATGTCTGCCTTTAGACTTCTTATTGCCTTTATTTTAATACACAATAATATAGTTATATGATAAGAGATGAACATTTATCTATCTAGGGTCATGGAGACTACATTACTGCGTTTGGTTAATAGTTTTGATAGTGAAGAATAGATAATTTATCTGTTAAATCCTGACATCTGACGTCCATAAATCTAAAATATTAAAATAACTGTGGAATAGAACTAATATATAATAACTCAGATTATTCGTGCCAAAGGGTAATTCCAAAATAATAATAATAATATAATTTATTACTAGTCCTATATATTTATTTAAAAAAATGTAGAGGCCACTGAAGCCAATGTATTATTGGTAAGATTGTATCAATGGTGAAATGCACTATTATCATTCAGAGACCAGATATCGGACCTAAAGGCAGCACGGAAAAACCTTCTCACAGATACCCCCTCCACCCCACTGGTCCAAAACTGAGATTGGACCATAGCGCTCTGAGCATGCTATAAGCATGAAAGTAGCGCTATATAAAAGTTATTATTTATTTATTTATCTCCTTTGAGTTTTTAAGAGGGGGCTATTTAATAAGGCCAGATGTTGCCTGTGCAGAGGCAGACCATGGGAATATCATTGATTATACCACAGTTAACATGTGCAAGAGCATGGTAGAGACGACATCTTCGATATAGGTCACGGAGGTCACGGTAGATGGCGGGTTGGTTGAGCTGTCAAGCGCAGAAACAATAGGATTCGAACTTGAATCCATCACGATGGAAACTGAAGTCTTAACATTCGGTTCTGCAAAAGAATTCGGTTGGTTGTTGTACTGACCCCACACAGCTGCGTACAGGGGCAGATCATCCTTGACTTCTAGTTTTCACAAAATACATTTCTAGAAGGGAAAGAAATGTTAACAAGTGAAATATTAAGATATCTTTTTTTTTCCTCTTGTAGACTAACGGGAGTTATGTTTTCTTGTAGACTAACAGGAGTTATGTTTTCTAGTAGACTAACAGGAGTTATGTTTTCTTGTAGACTAACAGGAGTTATGTTTTCTTGTAGACCAATGATTCCCAAAGTGGTCTATATAGACCCCCAGGGGTCTACGACGACTTCCGGGGGGTCTACGAAAGTGTAAAAAAGAATTGGGGGTCTATGAAATGTAAATGGGGGTCTACGAGACTGGATCTCGATTTAACGTTGTGATTACGACCGTGTATAATAGTGGAATTAACAATTATCTTATACTAACATAATTATTGATACCTAATCAAAGGTACGACTTAAAATTTTAATTCTATTGTTCGAGGAATACATGGCGTCGTGATTTGGAAGCAGATGGGCAAGACGTGTTGGAGAGACTCGGCCAGAACCGAGATGCCTGGAGGAAGCTGGTTGGTGGCCTATGCCCCAGAAGGGACCACAGGCAGAGATGAGATGCTGTGATGAAGTTTTAAAAACTATTGTGTACATCTGATTTTATTAAAGAACTTCTCTAAGCAACAAAACAATGCAAAGGTCTATGGATGACATGAGTTGTGACATTGAAAGTTTCTTATGTAATTATTTGCAAACAATATATTTCTTTAAACAAGTGGAGGAGTCAACCATGCCTGGTAATAAAACTTTTTTATTGGCGAATGTTCATCTATCATTATGGATCAAGAAATCCACGAAAAACGTCCTTTTGCGAAAATGATAATTGACAATAAAAGGGAATCAATATTTAATGTTTTGAAGGAATACTTTAAAGAAAAGGCCCTCCCTTTAATTATACTATCAGTAGCAAGGGATGAAGCATCCTTCATGGTGAGGTCCTGTTGTGGATAGTGAAAAGTTAGAGATGCTTGAATAGCTTCAATTTATTAACGCAGTTTACCGAACCAGCACATTAAATACTTGCCCATATGTGTTAAGAAAATGATAAGAACTTCATCATTTCTTCTTCACACTGAAGTTACTGAAGTATGCTGGTTGTCAAAAATCTTATGTTTATTTCTTTTAACACTATATCCGAGTTCCCGGGTGTCAGCGATCTAATTTCAAATTGAAATGTAATCATGTGGAAATCGTACATTGCTCATTTAACAGACTTGATTCATAAATTCAATGAGGTTAACTTTATGTGGTCATGGGCCAAAATTTGTAAGGGGGGGGGGGGTTGCACCCCTCCCAGCTACGTCCATGCATGTGGTTGATAATAATTTTTCAGTCTTCACCTTAATACATTAGAAATAATTTTAAAGAAAAACACATTTGAAGTTCAAAAATCAGCAGAATTGCTGTTCAGCAATATTAGCTAGCCAGGGGGTCTACCGAATACCGGAAAACATGGCAAGGGGTCTACGAGACAAAAAAGTTTGGGAACCACTGTTGTAGACTAACAGAAGTTATGTTTTCTTGTAGACTAACAAGAGTTATGTTTTCTTGTAGACTAACGGGAGTTATGTTTTCTTGTAGACTAACAGGAGTTATGTTTTCTTGTCGACTAACAGGAGTTATGTTTTCTTGACCCTCAACACCTCCTCCCATGTAAGAAACAAAATACTCGATACCTTTAGAGACCCTTTGAATAAAGTCTCACTTGAAACTATCACATTTATATATGCCTTTATTTGTTTACATACAGGCAGCGAGGCACCATTCTGACTTATTCTTTTCTTTCTTTCTCTCTCTTTCATCCTTTCTCTCTCTCTTTTTTTCTTTCTTTCTTCCTTTCTCTCTCTTTCTTTCTTTCTTCCTTTCTCTCTCTCTCTTTCTTTCTTTCGTTATTCCTTTCTCTCTCTTTCTTTCATCCTTTCTCTCTCTTTCTCTCCCTTTCTTTCCTTTTCTCTTTCTTTCTTTCTTTCTCTTTCTTTCTTTCTTCCTTTCTCTCTCTCTCTCTCTCTCTCTCTTGCCTTTTCTCTTTCTTTCTTTCGTTCTCTCCCTCTCTCTCTCTTTCTTTATTTCTTTCTCTCTCTCTCTCTCTCTTTCTTTCTTTCGTTCTCTCCCTCTCTCTCTCTTTCTTTATTTCTTTCTCTCTCTCTCTCTCTCTTTCTTTCCCATTCATCATCATCTTTCCCATTCTTTGAGTCTGTGTTTGTAATTGTGTGTGTGTGTGTGTGTGAAGGGTCAGTTTGTGAAGGTCATTCTGTTATAAATCTATGTCCACCCGATTCAGGTCTTTCAAGGCACATCCTCTATTATTGTAGTTTTAAAACTATCTCCGCCGCAAAAGAAAAAAAAAACATTAAGGGAGCAAGTTTTATGGCGGCCTATTTACCCTTCTTCCCTCTCGTGGGCCTCCCACTAGCCTCATGATGCCATGCTTGACCCAGATGTCCTCTATTATCCTCAGACGGCGTTACAGCCAAACAACCGTGACGATGCAGTGCCTGCTGCCCGTCCTTGCCCCCCCCCACCTAAAACCCCGCTGACGCCCTACTCCAAAGTTCAGCCTCCTCTGTAATCAAACCTTCCAGGACCAATTACCTAAAGGTACAAATGCTGGACCAAGTCTGGGAGGAAATCCCTATGGCGCGCTAATTGCGGTAGGTGCAAGGCGACCCTGTCAAAACTCACTTGAGTAATGACCAGGCATTATTCTCGTGCTGAAGGGGTAGAAAACATTTCAATGGAGTCGGGGGGAGACGGGGTGTTCTTCCTTGGCACTGCTGCCCCACCTCCCCTCACATTGACCGAATGAAATGTGGTGGTCCATCTGACCATCGTCAAAACATGACCGCACCATATTTTTAACACAGTTACTGGTCGTGGCTCACGAATTAAGTATGCCCGTGATTGTACTGCCCCTACATTGTCTAAATGTATGCATGAATTTTTAAAAAGTGACGTCTGCAACAAATATTTGGTCAATTTTTTAAAAATTCCCTGACAAAAATGAAATTGTTCAATTTAAAATTTCTTGACATGTACACCATTTAGAATTTGTACATCAAAAAAAAAAAAAAAAAATCAACAGGAGACATGTGGACTCTCTGCATTGTCCAGTTCGTGTCATGGCAAACATTGTCTGCAGAATGGAAGACGTTTTAGAGTCCAAACAAATCTTTTAGGTACTTGACAGTAAAAAATAAGACCTGTCGTTGTACTGGCCTTATTATTCCATTGCCCTCTTTGTTAAGTACATTTGACTAAAAGTAAAGAAAAAAATGTCAAAGTCTAAATAGAAAAATAAAATAGTTTTTCTTCCGATTGCTAGTAGCCATTAATACAGTAAATTTACGAGAATTCAGGCCACGGAAACAGTCATTTGAGGCTCAGTACTACTCCAAATAAAACATTTTACACATTGATTTGTTTTTCTTATCATCCACTCGGCACCATTAATAAAATGCAGTGAATAGCAGATTTGATATTTGACCTACAATATTTCATACAGGTATAGCATGACATTGCATTTTAAATACCTCAGAATAAGCATTAACAAAATTTTGAAGAAAAGGAAACTAGCCAGATATGACCGAGATCAATCGATATGACCCGCAGGCCTTAGTTCGTGTATCACTGATCTAGTGCAATGGATTTAAATCTATGCCAGACATGGTGAAGTGTTCCCTTAACACTTTTGTTTTACACACAAAACTGAAAGTAGAGTATATAAATCGTGTTCACCTTTTTAGCCTATAAATCACTAACATAGAGATAAATTTAGGTATATATAATTTTTTGCGGCTCTCTGAAATGGGAAAAGACGCTATTAGTTTTGTGTGGAATGTCTTTCCGTCCGTCCGTCCCGTTTAGATCTCGTAAAATAGAAAAGATAGTGAAAATCCGACATCATGATATTTTAGAACTTTCAAAGTTCTGATGCAACGGCTACTTTTATCTTTTCTGAAAGTGAAAAATTTAATTTTTAAAATCAACTATGCAAGCAGTTTTTTTCTTCAAAAAAAAATACACCATTTTTACAACTATTCACTATTAATAGTAACAAACACAGGAGGCTATTAAGTAAGGGAGACTACTATTTACCATATTTTCAACACATTTATGCAAATGTTTTAGATTTTTTGCCCAAAAACTTTTTTTTACAAATGTATTGCTAACTTATGTAAAAAAAAAAGTTTACTTTTGCTTTCAAAGAAAAAAATTTATTTAATATGCATAGAAGCGAAATATAAGTTAAAACAACAACTAGTAAGTAGTTTTTCATTATCGCGTGAACTTCGTACGTTTGGAATCGAATGAAATTTTTCAATTTTGTTCGGAAAGGTTTTTTACTTCTTGAGGCTTTGAATAAGAGATTGACCTTTTACAAAACAATTTGATCAATTAGATATTTATTATAAGACATTAGTTAGGCCAGGATCGGCTCTGGCTTCACATTCACTTTCACCTATGCATTGGTCTGCTGGACAGTTGGGGCATCACACAAGATCTGTCAACCTTTTTCTACATTCTTCTCTGTCATTTGTATTCGATAGAATTTCATTCTGATGTTCTTTCTGAAAATATTGAGACCTGCCTTTTTTACCTGCCTGGGTGGACCACTTCGGCGACGATTTTGAGTTTCCACACAAACTGTCTTTGTAACTTTGTTTTTTTTTTTGTTGTATTCTAAGGGCTTTCTTTTTGTGGGATATATATATATATATATATATATATATATATATATATATATATATATATATACACTCCTTACAGATTGCTTTATATATTAGATAATGTTTGACACACTATGTGTGTTAAGGAACCCCCCCCCCCCCCCAACACCTGCTCACCTTGAAAAAAATTCTACCTCCGCCCAAGACACTTTGTATTAAGTATATTGCTATAAAGTACACTTTTGCTTGACTCATAAGTACAAGATTCTTCGGCTTTAAGGTACACTTTCCATTACGAGTTCAGTAAGGTGTCCATGGGACTTTCTTTCTTCCGTTTCATGAATGTCAGCTCTACAGCCCCTACTGATCTACAAATAGCCTACACTCATTCACTTTCATGAAGATTTGTTTCAAACTGTTACTTGGAACTGAGTTCGGGATTTCAAGCCCCCACACCTATAGATTGTTATGCTGACTAAATAATAGTAATTGATGGGGCAGTGCATCCAAACTACCGCAACGCAGGACGAGACATCGAGACTTGATCCCCAGTTAGTGATGCACACACGTGGTCTGGTGACGTCTGCTGGTCTGTCGGGGAATGCGACATGCTCGTTACTGAGCACGTGACTTGTGTGATCAGTCATACTAAAGACCTCTCAACATCAAAGGGAGCTCGCCGTGTCATTAAGTCTTCAATAACCTTTAGATATTGGACATTGAACGAGCATGGGAGACCACCGCCCCGTCTCACATCATTGAACTGAGGATCGAGACGTCTCAGAATTGTCCGATTTGATTAGTTCATGAAATACGTGCTAGAGGTCAGAGGTTAAGTGGACGAATTAAGAATTGGAAGGATAGTGCTTAGAACCGTTGTAAAAATACTATTTAAATAAAGCTAAACTAAATTTGTGTATAATCATCTTGTATTCTAGACTCTCTCTTGGTATCATGCAAGGTACAGCTGCTAGCGGAGTAAAGGGGAGGGATAGGGTTAGGCAAAATGTCAAGGAACAGATGGTACTTCAAGCACGATAGATATAGACAACATCCTTCATCACTTTATATAAATATAGACATCTCTATTTATCTATCTATCTATCTATCTATCTATCTATCTATCTATCTATCTATCTATCTATCTATCTATCTATCTATCTATCTATCTATCTATCTATCAATCTATCAATCAATCTATCTATCTATCTATCTATCTATCTATCTATCTATCTATCTATCTATCTATCTATCTATCTATCTATCTATCTATCTATCTATCTATCTATCTGCCCCATTGATCGTAAGATCTGTAAGGGAAAACTTTACTTTTACTTACTATATATAAATACAGATAGATCTGGGCTTATGTTAAAAGGATTTTTTTCAACGATATCCAAGGTCAAGGACTTACAATTTCGATGAAGAGAAAGCACTCCATACATAGTAATACTAAATGAAACTTGAAACTGAACTCATGGTCCAGCTTCTAATTATTTATTTTTTTGTTGATCAAACCAGAACTAAGAAAAAACATGCCAACGTGGTGTCTAATTACATAGCGACAAACTCAGATTGTACTCCATTGTTACATGTGGCGACGTTATAGTGGAGGCCCAGAAAGGCATCAGTTTCTTTTAGTTTTTTAGTGTGATCACTGATATCAGTTTACTGATGATTTTTAGATCGGCTGTACAGATTACTAATAATATGCGGGGAGGGGGGGGATCTGAGACGTTGATTAGGACTCAAGCGAGAAAGAAAGGTGGCCCAAGAAAGAAAGGTGGCCCATGCGAGAAAGAAAGGTGGCCCAAGAAAGAAAGGTGGCCCAAGAAAGAAAGGTGGGGCCCAAACCAAACCAAATACATAAATAAATAATCAAAGGTTCGATGAGGGCAACGAAAGCTATCAACTTATTTGAGTGTAGTGGAGATGACCTCTGACCCTTTTCTTTTTAATTAGTCATCTAAATCAGAGGACAACAAAAGTGTCCTAATTAATTAACACAATGAACTTTCCCATTAACGACCTATAGATCAGGAGACAAAAAAAAATGCATTTACACAATTTTAAAATATCGATATAAGTTTATTTTAATTTTGTTTCACGGATCCTTGGCTACCTTTGGATATAGTGTTACTGGATTGACGTAGCATAGCGTATCAAATACTAGATGGGAAATGTCAATAGTGTTACTGGATTGACGTAGCATAGCGTATCAAATACTAGATGGGAAATGTCAATAGTGTTACTGGATTGACGTAGCATAGCGTATCAAATACTAGATGGGAAATGTCAATAGTGTTACTGGATTGACGTAGCATAGCGTATCAAATACTAGATGGGAAATGTCAATAGTGTTACTGGATTGACGTAGCATAGCGTATCAAATACTAGATGGGAAATGTCAATAGTGTTACTGGATTGACGTAGCATAGCGTATCAAATACTAGATGGGAAATGTCAATAGTGTTACTGGATTGACGTAGCATAGCGTATCAAATACTAGATGGGAAATGTCAATAGTGTTACTGGATTGACGTAGCATAGCGTATCAAATACTAGATGGGAAATGTCAATAGTGTTACTGGATTGACGTAGCATAGCGTATCAAATACTAGATGGGAAATGTCAATAGTGTTACTGGATTGACGTAGCATAGCGTATCAAATACTAGATGGGAAATGTCAATAGTGTTACTGGATTGACGTAGCATAGCGTATCAAATACTAGATGGGAAATGTCAATAGTGTTACTGGATTGACGTAGCATAGCGTATCAAATACTAGATGGGAAATGTCAATAGTGTTACTGGATTGACGTAGCATAGCGTATCAAATACTAGATGGGAAATGTCAATAGTGTTACTGGATTGACGTAGCATAGCGTATCAAATACTAGATGGGAAATGTCAATAGTGTTACTGGATTGACGTAGCATAGCGTATCAAATACTAGATGGGAAATGTCAATAGTGTTACTGGATTGACGTAGCATAGCGTATCAAATACTAGATGGGAAATGTCAATAGTGTTACTGGATTGACGTAGCATAGCGTATCAAATACTAGATGGGAAATGTCAATAGTGTTACTGGATTGACGTAGCATAGCGTATCAAATACTAGATGGGAAATGTCAAGTGATAGTAAAAACACTCAGTCAGCCTCAGTTGGTAGAATATCAGATTTTAAATCTGATCGCACGTATTTTTTTAATATTTTTATACATTTTTTAAAATAGTGTTTTTCTACATAAAGTTGAAACGGAATTTATAATCTCGATCCTAAGATTTTAAAACTTCATTAATAGTGATTGAAAGCGTCATTGGCTCTCAAATATTTCGATAAAAAGCTGAAAAATCGATGAATACTTATACATCGTACGTAGAACTATTTTCTAAGACGCAGAATTGGGAGGGGGGGGGGTAAGTGCTATTGGTAATGGGATTCACTGGCACAACAAATATGTGGGTTTGAGAGGAATAGCTGGCCGTGCAATTAGATGTAACAGATATTAAAATTAAAGTGTTTGTTTTTTTAAGGCGGGGCGAAACAATAAAAAGGGCGTGGGGTAGAGAAAATGATAGTTTTCGCAAGCCAGAACGTAACTTATACAATAATACACATAGTCAAAAAGGGGGTGGTTAAAATGGGGAGTTTTAGTGAATTTGCAGTAAACTAAGGGTAGGAGGGGCCAAAATATTATGTGACCATTTGCAGGATGTACTTTAAAAAAGAATTTTAAAAAAAGGACCCAGGCCAAAATATCAAAGACCCTATTAAAAATTTCTTCTAATAAGAACTGAAAAGCAGAAGAATGGTCATATAGTGTAAATAATACTAGACCCTATATTTTAAGGAGAGTTCTCGGGGGGGGGGGGGAGCGGCTAGTCCAATTCAACGTAACAAATACTAGAATTAGGGGGCCTAAGAAATGTAGAGGTACCAGTTGGTTAATTTTTATTATTAGTGATTCTTGTTTTGTCAGGTAAAAGAGATAATTGTGTAACATTTTTGCTTGATCCAAATGGGGTTTGGGGGAAATAACGCGTACAAACTATTTACCAGAGAGACAGAGTGAATTGATATATCAGCTTTTTAATAAAACAAGTGTAATCATTTGTAAAGAAACTTCATGTCTGTTTAGTGGGCTTAAAATTATTGTATGTAATCTTATAACAAATGAAATGATAGAACAATAGTGTGACCGTCTACCTCCTTTCAGACCTGGGCTGCGAGACGAGAGCAATGTCCCTTCAGAGGCAACCAGTGTCACCGTGACCTGACGACCTATTGTCTGAACCAAAAGATTCACGTAGCAGATCTCTACAGGTAAACAATTCTAATCATGTCTGCCTGATCAATACGTAGGTTCACAATCATAAGAAATGACTTGATCGCTCAATTCTGTAGATCAATCGAAGCGTCACGATTGGATGTTGTTATTGCAGAGATACGATTCGCTATGGAAACCAATAGACAATATGCTCAGGCCGGAACTGTTGTTTTTCTGACTTGTTTTCTGCCAATATTTCTGATCAATCAGTATATAATGATTAATACAACTCCAGCAACGATAGATCGATTATATAAAAATTAAAAGATACTATAGCTTATTCATTTGGAGCTGATTTTTTTTTTTTTTTTTTTTTTTTTGCTTTTACTCTATTTATTTATTTCTCTTTCCCTCTCTTTCTTATACTTTCTCTTGGTCTCGCTCTCTCACTCTTCCACATATTCAGTCTCTACCGCGCCCTTTTTTTTCTCCTTCGATCATTCCTCCTGTCTCTATCAGCTTTTCATTTTTTAAATTAAAACAAAAAAGAAAAAAAAAAGCTTTTAGTTGAATGAATAGCCTGTCTAATTGATCCTACACCATTTTAAAATGATCTCTCTTAGAGTGGGTAGAACGACTAGTCACCGAGTCACTTACTAAAGTAGTCACTAACCTATTCACATATTTTTTTTTATCTTACTATTGTACTTACAGCAATAACTTCTACTGGATTAATTTTTGGCCAGTAAGGTGAACAGATCTACCTAGATACACTTCCCAACTAGTTCACGAAATAGTGTAGCATTTTAGGACAAGAACTACTCAATACAATCAAAGTAGACTCCAAACAAAGTAGACTTCACACAAAGTAGACTTCAAACAAAGAAGCAGAAATATATCTCACAATCTAGAACAGACACCCTTTAAAAAAAATCTTCATTAGTTCAACAAAAAAAAAAAAAAAAAAAAAATTCTGGTGAACACGTTTCTCGAAAACGGCTCTAACGATTTTCCCTATAAATTTGAGAACTATATCACAAGCTAACTGGTCACAAAGGGAAAACACTGGTTTGGTTGTTATAATTTTTAAAAATATAATAATTTAAAAATGAGATTTGATCAGGAGGTCTAAACGGGTATTCCCGCATGTATTTCTGAAAGAGAGGGAATAGCTAGACGTCCTGGAACATGTTGCACATCGACTTCTGAGCCTGGATCTATAATAGACTTATCACCAAAGTAGAATGGTTTGTATACCTTATATCTAGATCCAGTAGTCTAGTCTTAATTAATCTCTTTTAATGCTGCCATATCAAGAGCAAAGTAATGGCTCTGACACGCTGACATTAGCTTCATACAGAAATTGTCTTTTTATTTTAAACTTTTTTTTGTTCATGTTACTCGTTAATGTACAATATGACATTATTCTCAGCGCATCGAAATTAATATAAACACAAAAACCCCTTCAATAACAATTCTAAAATTTCCTCAACGAACAACATAAACAATAACAGACTACAATATCCAAGTATCAATAACAACATCACCAACAACATTTCCTCAACCAACATCGAAAAGTCCACGTGTGCTATTGATCATAGCAATACATCAACCAACATCAACAACTCCAATTCTACTGTCAACCATAACAACACCTCAACTAATATCAACAACTCCACTTCTGCTATCAACCATAACATCGCCTCAACCAAACATCATCAACTCCACTTCTGCTATCAACCATAACATCGCCTCAACCAAACATCATCAATTCCACTGCTACTGTCAACCATAACATCGCCTCAACCAAACATCATCAATTGCACTTCTGCTAACTACCATAACATTGCCTCAACCAAACATCATCAATTCCACTGCTACTATCAACCATAACATCGCCTCAACCAACATCAACAACTCCACTTCTGCTATCAACCATAACAACACCTCCACCAGTAAAGCTACCAACTGCGACACCAATAAATAGTGAACTAACAATGAAAGTCCAATAAACTAATCTCTTGGTAAGATGATACGTCTGCTGATGGAGGTTGAATATAACGATAAGTTAAAATAACCACCAGTTAATGACCACAGTGAGTCACGAAAATGGCCTGCTTTAGTCCACAGCCAAGGTGACCTTTAGAGAAAGCGCCCCCTCGGGCATCGCACCCTTGTCCACCCATCACGCCTCACTGTAGTACACTGTAAAAAAAATACGAAACTGGACACATGACTTGAACAGTAGACTATCCTCTACCCCCCCTCCCCTTCCGTGACACTATAACTTTTTGACCGGATAGTAATGATGTGTGAGGCGCTTGTTGTTGAGTTTTGTCTGTAGGAGACTGGAGAGTGGGAATTGTTGGACAGACATAGCTGTAACAAACGGACACAAGGTTTTGTTTCTAGCAACATTTTGTATATTTCTTAAATGTTTTGTTTTGTTTTGTTAAATTTTTTACATGTTTTGGATGTTCCTTCAGGATGTTCACATCCTAGCCCTAACCTTTCGCAGGACGACGGGGGATGGTAGAGGGCAGGGTTCGAACCCAGTACAATCGTCACCTCCGAACGTCACTCCAGAGCACATACCATACAAATAGGCAGACAGACAAATGCTATTTACAAAAACCGAAACAAAAATTTCTTAGTTTTTAGCCGCCCCCGGCGTGTGGTCTGTCTGCCCGTCGGTCCGCCCAGTTTAGATCTCGTAAATTAGAAAGGATATTAAAAATCCGACATCGTGATATTTTAGACCATTCAGAGTTCTGATGCAACGGCTACTTTTTTTCTTTACTGTAATTGAAAACAATTTTTAAAATCAACTATGCAAGTATATATCCATATATATATATACGTGCGTGTGTGTGTGTTGTGTGTGTACATACATAATTACATTCATTACACTTTATTCTTTCGGACCTTTTTTTTTTGTACCCTAGAATAGGTTCCTCTTTGAGTTAGTGGAAAGACAAGCTAGAAGGTCAGGGGGAGAGCATTATTTCCGGTTTTTAAAGGTAAAAAAAAAAATGCTTATTCTGAGCTATCTACAGTGCATTATCCAGCTAATCTGCTATTCAAAAACCTGCTATTCGATGCACTTTATGGAGCCTAGCGACTGGTTAATTTTTTTATAGGAGGGAGGAAACCGCATCCCCCCCTCTTTTTTTTTTGGCTCCGGCTTGCTCATGAAATTGAGTATTGTAGCTTTGCTTTTACTTTTGTCATAGAAAAGGATGGAGGGTTGACCTCAAAACCCTTCTTGGCTACGCTCTTGGATACGCTCATGGAAATTAGTGTCTGTAATTTGCATTGGTTTAATATTGAAGAGGGGGTGTGGGGCTAGCGTCAAAAACTCTGAAAGGGGTTTTAAATTTCCACCCCCATTTTGGTTACGCCACTGCTTGGTATGTCTCATTGGTACTTTCTTAGTAATTTGTTTTAAAACAGTGATGTTAACACTATGAACCCCGTACGTTCATTCATTTAGTTACTCCCTGTATTAGTTGGAATTATTTTTGTATTCCTAACATCAAGTCCGAACATCTATTCATAACATTTACTATTACAAGAATAACAGAAGACACGGGTCTAGATAATTAGTCTGCTTTGCGCACCCAGCTGACCTTTCCAGATTGCATTGGGGTCTGCAATTAATGCCTAACGAAATGTAAACATTGATTTAATGTCTGCTATCTTGGGGACAGACACAGCACACGGACAGAGAGCATAATAAAACTTGGCACTTGGGAACAGATCAGGAGCTGAATAAAACTGTCAGGTGAGACATTACAGAGTTGTCTGTTATGATTCTACAGAGTTGTGTCTCATGACTATTGTCTTTTAAGAAAACTTCTCAATCTGGATATTGTCTTGTTTACCATATGGCCATCACGTTGAAATAAAATGAGAAAGAAAGTTAGTGAGTGAGTCAGTGAGTGAGGCGTGAATGAAGAGTGATTGAATGAGAAGTGAGTGAATGAGTGATGCGCGAGTGAGAATGATTATTGGAAATCTACAATTGTTTTCATGCTGTTTGTCAGTCTGTTTTTCACGTTAAGACCTCAATAACTAAAATCTATATTGTAAATCTAGTTTCACCATCGCCTGTATTCTTTTCCAAACATGAGTGTACTAAACTAAACATGAGTGTACTAAACTAAACATGAGTGCACTAAACTAAACATGAGTGCACTAAACTAAACATGAGTGTACTAAACTAAACATGAGTGTACTAAACTAAACATGAGTGTACTAAACTAAACATGAGTGTACTAAACTAAACATGAGTGTACTAAACTAAACATGAGTGCACTAAACTAAACATGAGTGCACTAAACTAAACATGAGTGTACTAAACTAAACATGAGTGTACTAAACTAAACATGAGTGTACTAAACTAAACATGAGTGTACTAAACTAAACATGAGTCCACTAAACTAAACATGAGTGCACTAAACTAAACATGAGTGTACTAAACTAAACATGAGTGTACTAAACTAAACATGAGTGTACTAAACTAAACATGAGTGCATTAAACTAAACATGAGTGTACTAAACTAAACATGAGTGCACTAAACTAAACATGAGTGCACTAAACTAAACATGAGTGCACTAAACTAAACATGAGTGCATTAAACTAAACATGAGTGCACTAAACTAAACATGAGTGTACTAAACTAAACATGAGTGCACTAAACTAAACATGAGTGTACTAAACTAAACATGAGTGTACTAAACTAAACATGAGTGCACTAAACTAAACATGAGTGCACTAAACTAAACATGAGTGTACTAAACTAAACATGAGTGTACTAAACTAAACATGAGTGTGCACTAAACTAAACATGAGTGCACTAAACTATAATGTTCAACTCTCAGATTTAGGTGCATCATTACTGAACGTGTTAGGCAATGTTTCAGTTTTGTTTTTTAAAAATGTGTTTCTAAACTGTATTCCCGCGTATATAAACTATCATTAATACAAGATTTAAAATACTTATAATCTACACTATGAGATCGTCCACTTCCGAGTGTATAAGAAATGGTAGGCTTACTTTGTACTATGGGTTAAATCATTCCAGTTGGTTAAGGGCCATAATAGGACGCAAGCTCGACCCTACTGGACACTCACTGTAAATGGCTGCCTGGTCGTGCAATATGCACCCTGGATTCAAACCCAGGCCTCTGCCATCATTTCTTCCTGCGGGAGGACAGAGTTAGGATTAGGATGTTTAAATGTTCAACTCTGAAGGAACGACCGAATCACGTGAAACAAGTCCAAACGTTCCGAGCGGTAGAAGTACTAAGGGACTGTCATGTATGATACAGCTAGTATCTTGTAGTGCATTTTTCTATCCATCCCGTGACCCCCTACAAGAAGTGGAGGTACATTAAATGAGAATGAGATGCATCAGACGATGATTGGTCGTCAGCAACGGGGAAGGGGACATTACCTTGGTCAAGAGTCTCTAGAAACAAGGCCTGAAAGTCGAATAGACAAATACACAAATTCACAGCTTGAATCTAGATTTATTTTCAAAGTAGCCAAAGGCGAGATTTGGATTTTTGTGTCCTTTTTTTTTTTTAAATAGAGAAATGGGTGGGGTGGGGGGGGGGGGGCAGGTTTCTAAAGGACAATGGGGTATCAACAACAACAACAAAAAAAGAATCGCGCTGCAAATCATACAAATATTTGTATACGAAGCCTATATAAAAATAACGGATTGCCACCTCTGACTTGTAGGTTCCAGTGAAGTTTTGCCTTTCTGATCAGTTACTTTACTGAATAGCCTTGTGTGACAAATGATTTGTGTACGCCTGTCACTATCGATGTCTTTCGACGTAGGTAAAAATCGAACTCTGTCACGACATGGGGATTTTCTATGACTATAAGCAGGGCCCCCATTTGTCTCTTTACTTTCTGTGTATAAATGTGGCACACGCTTAATTGGACTGTTACTCTTAGAGAATAATAATAATAAAAAAACCAGTCTTGCAATGTTAAGTACTTTCTATTTAATATAACCAATACACGTTAATCTATACTTTAGAAGACTAGCTACACCGGAGCCCGTATAAGGGCCGCTATAGATTAGGAATTTTGATTCGTAGTTCAGATGCAAGGATTTTTGCCGAGGTGAATCGTAGGTTGAACAATCGTGGTGTTGGATCCGGCTATAGAGTATAGGTCAGTGACGTCATGACATAAGTAGTTTAAAGGTGTCAATTTGGTGCGTTTCTATAGTGTACTGCACTAGTATAGTAGTCAAGTCATTTGTACTCTGCGCAGGTCTTGTAATGTCTCCCTAAATTGAAGCTTGGTCTTATAGAAATTGCATGCACATATTCAACACATCGAAAAGACGCTATAAAGGCAGTAAGCTAAAAAAAGAAAAAAAAAACACCATAAACTAAATGTCTTTTTAATAGAATGATTGCATGCTAATTTTGAAATGTAAAATGCTTTGTTACATTAAATGCAATTGGAACTGTTTAAAGACATTCATACAAGTCTAAGCCGCGAAATAGACCAGGGTTGTCTTACTTTTAGCGAGCGGACCATTAAATAGAATTAAAAGCCCCAATTGCAGTAACACCCAGTACAGCACACTAAATTCTGACAAGTATTTCATTGTATATAAAACACTAGGTCAATCAACTAGGTCGACAGATTGACTAGATCGTCTAAAATCCCGATCAATTACTAACTAACTTTGTTGAGTATCTGTGACAATTTTTTTTTTATTGCGGAACTAATGAAGTGGAAAATGTGGCACTATCTGAACTTCAATGTCTTGATGAAGGTGATTACAAAACTGTATTATCAGCATTTAAACTAAATGTCGTTGGGTTGTAGCTTCAAACACCTAGTCCCAATAGCCCTTGTAAGCGTATTCTTTTCTTATGGCAGAACTTGAATCTGTGGCATTTTACATTTAGTAAAGTATTGTTCTCCATTTGCAACTTCTCATGTAACTAAACAGGCCAATCCTTGATACACAGCTGTGGTCACTGGTTGGACATCTGTTATCACCAGGCGCTCTTGTACTTTCACGCTTCTTTCTACTCTTGGTGAGTATGTCGTCTGCAGTCTTGGACACTTCCTTTATGCTCGCTCTCCATATAGATCTATCCAGTGCCACTTTTCCCTAACTATTCATGTCCCGTTTGCATACATTAGTATACCTTAAAATGGACGACCAGTGGCTCTTTTACCTTGTATTAGACATCATACAAAATGTCTTGTGGAAGTTGACCTTGTGACATTCTGTGAGCATGTCCAAGCCAGCCAATGAGTCTACTGCTGAGAACAGTGCAGATGTCCTGGCACCCTGCACTTCCAAGAAATTCCTTGTTTGTTTATTTTATCTTGCCAACTTATTTTTAAAATCCGCCAAATTAAACATCGAAGGTGGAAGATATTCAGTTTTTTTTTCCGGCCAAAGAGTAAGTTGAACATGTTTCACTACCGTATAGCAAAGTGCTCATCTCAAAGTTCCGGTAGACTAGGACTTTGGTATTGGTAGTCAGCAAGATATTGTCCCACACTCTTTTCTGCAGCCGTGACATGGTGCCCATTGCTTTGGCTCTACTGTTGTTGATGTCTTTATGCAGTTGATGTTGGACAAGATAACAACAAAAAATACATTATAAATACTTAAAAAAAACAAACAAGTTTATATTGAAGCATTCTTGTATCAAGTAGTCATGGAATTGAATTTGTAATAGATCTAGACTAACAATTAAAAGCATTTTAAAAAAAGAAGAAAAAAGGAAGGACCTGTATTTGAACTCACGGCTCAAGTCTTCTCAGGCTTCTCAAGCCAACACGATAACCACACTGATCGTGGGGAGCCTATGAGCATGGAGGATTATCTAGTTAGTTATCTATTGTTTCTGTAGTCTTGTCCTAGTTTTCATTTTGTGTTCACCAAGACTAGAAGAAGTTGTATAAAGGGGACTAATTCAGCTTATACCACCACTTCGGTCAAGTACAAATTCTTTCCATTGTTTGAGATACCAAACAAAGTAATTAATTACCAATAATTAATCAACTAATTGTTTTTTTTAATTGATTCTCGAGTTGTCAGGTAAAAGAAATAATTGTGCAAAATTTCAGCTTGATCCGATCGTGGGTGTGGGAGAAAAAAAAGTGTACAAACTTTTTTACCAGACAGACAGACAGAGTGAGTTGATAAAAGCTAAAATTGGTCAACAATTTCCAATGTAAACGTGAGGTGCAGTGATTTTAGTCTTGCTCTGACTATCATTAAAGCCAAACTTCTGTCATGCATTAGACAGTCTGTCAACCAGGGTCTGATGCTGAGTACTAGATTCAGCCACAATAGCTGCATCATAAGCGTATGGGAGTTCATGCGTAGTACCTTTCTAACTTTGGTTTTGGCACTCAATCTGGATACATAGATGAGTTCAGCAGACGATCTTCTAATGAGAAATACATAGTTTCACACAGTTCCCTATTGGAAATAATGTTCTGAGCTTAGAAACCCTTATCTTCGTACATTGCTCATGCTTTATTATTTCTAATGTAACATTAATTGCAGAGCAGTACTTGAACACACCTTTTTTTTTTTTAAACAAACATGAGCATAACTGTTATGGACAATATATTCAGCTTTTGACTTTAATATTGATGTATGTAGGAACACAAGTGAAATATTATATAAGGAATTAAAACAAAAGACATCTCTCTTTTACAACTGATGTGTGGGACGTGTGAATTAGTGGCAAAAGCCATTGGCCAACTATCAAGGCGGATGGAGTTTGAATCCGGAATACAGAAGAGTTGTGATAATCATAGTTACATCTATCTATCTATCTATCTATCTATCTATCTATCTATCTATCTATCTATCTATCTATCTATCTATCTATCTATCTATCTATCTATCTATCTATCTTTTGTATATATTGTATATCTATACAATAAAGTAGAATGTGAGGTGTATGTATGTTACTTATAGACATCAAAACCGCTTGACCAATCTTGATAAAACTTGGCAAGAATGTTTCTTGGGTACCAACTTAGACCGTAGTGTATGTATTGTAGCCCTAAAACAAACTTTAGACCCTAAAATAAAAATAAAGTTGTCCGACTCTATTACAGCTATAGTATTTTATGGATCTAGGCCATGGTTAACAATGTTGACATGAGAAAAGATCGAAAGGATTTAGACCTAGATCTAATTTTAAGAAATACACTTTGCGCAGATAGTTTTTTACTTTGACACATGAAAATACAAAAGAAGATCCATTGATTTCATTATATAATAAAATTAACCTTCAATTTTGTGTTTCAAAAGCATTTTTTACATAAATTAGTTCCTTATATCTGTGACTACAGATTTCCTGACGAATATTCTTTCATTAGACAATACCGTAATGAATCGCGTACTAAAAATTAATTCGTTTAATTATTTACTTTATAATCCCATCCCTAGATCTAAAACTCTAATTCAACTCTAAGATGATAAAACTTCTCTTCGCACAGATAGTTTTATACTTTAACACATTAACATACTAATCAAATAAACATTCAAATTAGGTTTTTTAAAGCATTTTTAAGAGACTACATTCGTTTACGAAAACTGCGAAGCCGAGTTGAGATAGGCCTAGATCAGTGGTTCCCAAACTTTTTTGTCTCGTATTGTTATAAAATATGATCTTAAGTTGCAAGTGATTTTCTTTGAAATTCCCTCAGTGGCTAACACTATAGACTACAGCAGCGACCACGCCAGATACTAGTGTTTTATACAAACTCTCCTCATTACATATATTATGTGGTACTTTCATCTTTTTCTACATTGTAACATTTCCAAAAATATCAAAATGAACTATTTTTTAACAACTAGTGGCATCAAGAATGACCACCACACGGCTTGACCAGTTTCCTACATTCCTCATCGACTATTGTATGCTGGGACTATGCTCAATGCAACATGCAATCTAGAAGAAGAATTGATGAATCGACTAAGTTTAAACAGATATCCCTTTGAGAAAATGGTGTTGAAAGATTTAATAAAAAAGAAAAAAACAACAACAACAACAACAAGACTACCTTGAGATTCATCATCATTATTTATGTAACGTACAGACACAAAGACATACAGTTATGTGTTGATATGGACATTGATGTAACCTACAGACACAAAGACATACAGTTATGTGTTGATATGGACATTGATGTAACCTACAGACACAAAGACATACAGTTATGTGTTGATATGGACATTGATGTAACCTACAGACACAAAGACATACAGTTATGTGTTGATATGGACATTGATGTAACCTACAGACACAAAGACATACAGTTATGTGTTGATATGGACATTGATGTAACCCTACAGACACAAAGACATACAGTTATGTGTTGATATGGACATTGATGTAACCCTACAGACACAAAGACATACAGTTATGTGTTGATATGGACATTGATGTAACCCTACAGACACAAAGACATACAGTTATGTGTTGATATGGACATTGATGTAACCCTACAGACACAAAGACATACAGTTATGTGTTGATATGGACATTGATGTAACCCTACAGACACAAAGACATACAGTTATGTGTTGATATGGACATTGATGTAACCCTACAGACACAAAGACATACAGTTATGTGTTGATATGGACATTGATGTAACCCTACAGACACAAAGACATACAGTTATGTGTTGATATGGACATTGATGTAACCCTACAGACACAAAGACATACAGTTATGTGTTGATATGGACATTGATGTAACCCTACAGACACAAAGACATACAGTTATGTGTTGATATGGACATTGATGTAACCCTACAGACACAAAGACATACAGTTATGTGTTGATATGGACATTGATGTAACCCTACAGACACAAAGACATACAGTTATGTGTTGATATGGACATTGATGTAACCCTACAGACACAAAGACATACAGTTATGTGTTGATATGGACATTGATGTAACCCTACAGACACAAAGACATACAGTTATGTGTTGATATGGACATTGATGTAACCCTACAGACACAAAGACATACAGTTATGTGTTGATATGGACATTGATGTAACCCTACAGACACAAAGACATACAGTTATGTGTTGATATGGACATTGATGTAACCCTACAGACACAAAGACATACAGTTATGTGTTGATATGGACATTGATGTAACCCTACAGACACAAAGACATACAGTTATGTGTTGATATGGACATTGATGTAACCTACAGACACAAAGACATACAGTTATGTGTTGATATGGACATTGATGTAACCCTACAGACACAAAGACATACAGTTATGTGTTGATATGGACATTGATGTAACCCTACAGACACAAAGACATACAGTTATGTGTTGATATGGACATTGATGTAACCCTACAGACACAAAGACATACAGTTATGTGTTGATATGGACATTGATGTAACCCTACAGACACAAAGACATACAGTTATGTGTTGATATGGACATTGATGTAACCTACAGACACAAAGACATACAGTTATGTGTTGATATGGACATTGATGTAACCCTACAGACACAAAGACATACAGTTATGTGTTGATATGGACATTGATGTAACCCTACAGACACAAAGACATACAGTTATGTGTTGATATGGACATTGATGTAACCCTACAGACACAAAGACATACAGTTATGTGTTGATATGGACATTGTTGTCGTAAATTATTTGAATTTCGTTTTCTTACAAATTTATTTCTAGAACCGTAATGGCCTTGTACAAATTTAATGCACCCTTTTTTTTAATAAAAAAAAATCCTTAAGCCAACATTTGGTCCATTAAGTTTGTTGTGAATGTAACCCGTTTAACCCGGCTCTCTTTACCAACTCGTTTTATAGCTGAACGATCATATAAGCTCAAATCAATAATTTGTATTAATTGAACGGTTTTGGGATCATTTAAAAAAAAATTACAGTTCAGTGAAAAGGCGCTTGGTTCCACGCGCTGTTCACGTGCGGGATCTCGTGTATGTGGAGCAAAGGACGTAGGTATAACGGAAATGGGAGGGGGGGGGAAGGTGGTAGGACAGGTAAGTATTCTTTTTAAGCCCCTGTATGACGTCGTTACGCTATAAATCAAATTCCTTTGCGGTTGTATTGATGATACGGTTGATCGATATTGCTGAATGGGTTAAGATATCGTAGTGTAGGGTTTCATCTGGTTCCAACGTAGGTTTGACTTACATTTAGACGAGGCGTCCCTAACATGGCAGTTCTTATCAATGCCAGCACATAAGTCTTCCTTCCCCTCCCCCCTTTTCAGTTTTTTTTTCTTTCCCATAACAACCTTAACTTTCTTTTTTTTTTTTTTTGTTTGGTCAACACCCATTCATTACAATCTGCGTTTTATTAGATAAACATTGACTATTATGCAAATAACTTTCTACCTCCATTAATTCATTATAAAAGAATTTATAAGCTAAGTTCCGTAACATACAACAGCCGGCTACGGGCACTGCACAAATACAGAATTTCACAGCTCAGGAAATGATTATTTATAGACATACACTTTTCCAAATATATTCCCAAATTTTAGATATATTGAGTAATGAAAATACAATATTGGATGTTATATTTACGCCTGGGCCGGCCATAGGCTTAGGCAAATAAGGCAGACGCCTAGGGCCCCCGATTGGTGGGAGCCTCAGACAGGTCTCAAACAAATGTTGTTAAAGAAGAAATAGCGAAACTTGTCCCCAAGCTATTCTTGGAGTACGCTAGGATTGAAATAATTAACGTCATTTTATTTTTTCGATGTTTATTGTTCTATTTCACTGTTGGGGTCACCAATTCACTTCGCCAAAGGCCTCCAAAGGCCTCCAAATACCTATGGCTGGCCCTGTTTATATGTTCATAATTCCTAGAAATGTTTGGCTGCTTAACTGAATATCTTGCATATGTAGCTTAATCGGAAATGAAAGCTTCAGATCTCGAGATGTCATGGACACAGTAGGAAGTGTAACATGATCTGGAGCTTCCTTAAAGTTGAAGCAGTGAGGAGGCAGAGGCGGCACTGTGAGTAGGGAGCAGGGTCGATCACCATAGACTTTATGCCTCGATCTAAAAAAAAAAGAAAAAAAAAAGAAGTAAAAGCTCTAAATTAAATTTTCCCCATGGACCCTCACTCCTCCCCCATTCCTAGCAATGGCTTGGGCAGAAAGAAAACAAACAGATATGAGGTTTGTCTCAGCACATTCTTGAATCATGTGGATTAGAACTATTAAAAGAAAAGAATAGAAAAAATACAAGGACTTTAAATAAAAGAAAGAAGGAATCTTCTAAAGAAGATCTATAATTAGGGCTAAAAATCATCTGGTCCTTTGTGTTTCATAGGTTTGTTTATTTAGCTTTAGACTCTCCTTCAATAATAAAGTTAACTACGTTCCTAAAGGACCTCAGTGGACACCGGCTGGGAAGAGGCTGCAGACGTTGCCAGTAACAGCTCTCTATGGAGACAGCTTGCAAAAGTTGCGTGTGTTCTCAAGGGGATTATATGGAAATGGAGTATTTATAGTTACTTGTATTGATAGTGTACTAAGTTAATGTTAGTCTTGTAGACTGATGCCAGATAAGCAGCACTGTCATAAGCTGTGTTCAGTACACGCCTGGTGCGCCCAGTCCTCGACCATGTAGTCTAGTCCATGCGCCGCACGGAGTTTCTGACACATTGGAAATAGAAGTGTTTTATATTGACATTGACTTGGACCTCTTCCAGGCAGAGCAGTTTGTTCAATCAGTCTTGCAAGCCTAGAGTTCGAAGAGCATTCGGCTCAACACTTTTGACAATCAAATGGTCCTCACAATGACCTGCGACGTCGCAACCTGTGGGCAGTGGAGACCAATAGCTGGCTACCATGTCGTACAGACCTTCTATAGCGATTGCTCTCAACCCATCACGACGACGCACGACCAGACAACTGTCTATGACCAAAGGAGAACATATGTAACGTTGTTGCCAACACACTCGTCCTACAATACAAATGTCTAATACTGGCTCAAGACATCACAAAGAGCCGGCCTTAGGCTGATTTGACTGATTGTTCCAATCGGGCCCCGCGCATGTTTTTAAAGATGTAGGACTTAAAAGTTTAACATATTTAGTTTTGGCCTGTTCTACGATTGACCTAACTCTAATTAACCCACTGGCTTCTATTGCATTTGAGTTTCTTCCTATAAGAGGGGCCTTGCAAGCATCCATTAAATTGGGCCCAGCAATTCGTAATTCCGGCCCTGACATCGAGGTGTCAAATCTCATGTCAGTTTTAGGATTTGAACTCGGAAGCATCGGCCCGACATCTTGAGACGCCCTCCTGTCCAAAATGAAATCAATCCTACTATGAAATCGTTGAAAGTCCACGCCGTGGAAATAAATTTGTAGAAACTGATTTTGTTACCGCATTTCAGCTGTAAACGCTCTAGGTCCTTTGATTCCGTTTGACTCAATGTTTTGCTGTGTCGGCATATGTTTACTGAATAACTGATCAAACTAACAAAGACAAGAACTTCAAACTTCAAACAGAGAAAAGTCAAAGTGAAAAGAAGGCAGCACTCTTCCAGAGGAATGAATTCTATGCAAGTGACAATCAAATTGACAGGTGTATCTCTAAACACCCACGCCTCAACGAAGGGCTATTCACACACGATCACAACATACAACTTTTCGTAAAAAAATAGATTAGAACAGATAACAGAAAAAACTTTGGTTATAATTAAAACTGTTAAAGGTTCATAGAGAATGAGTGATAAAAAGAAAGTTGTATTTTGAAGGATGCTTGTATTCCTGGGGATCAACAAACCATTGACTAGAGTGTGCACTTTAATAGCGAAATGTAAATAGTTATTGAGGAAGCTTTGGATATACTGTCTAAAAAATGAATTCTGAATACATCTATTTATACGGTTTTGTTTGGAAAATATCGATTTTAGTTCAATCAAAATCAGATTAGAGGCATTTTTTGTGTGCCTAGTCTAGCTACCGTACCCTGTAGAAAAATTACTAGCAACAAAAACACGTATTTGATTGTACCAATGTCAAACTATACACTGTCGATATAAGGTGAACTGTAGACTTTTAAACAGTAATAATCTAAAATCTGAAGTTTCAAATAGAACAAAATTTAATCAATAAGTTTTATCCTGTGTAATAGTACTTTTATTTAATTTCTTGATAATAATCATCAAATCAAAGAAGTAGCAAATGTTCCCAATGCTTTCTCTGTTCCCATAAGTAAAAACAAGAAGAATTTTAAATATACTTTAAAAAATAAGATAATACCTCCTTTATACAGCTTCTTGAGCGATTATTTTGCTCTTAATCAGGAAGGAATTTGATTTAAAATAAAATGGAGCATTATTTACCCCCCACCCCGGCCACCCCTACACACACCAACCAAAAAAAAAATCACATTTACAGCAGCTATCTCGCTATCGCTTTGTCTGGTCTTCACTGTCATCTACCACTTTCATTTACCCAAAAAGTAGTTCCACAACCAAGGCTTGCATCAGTATATTCGTTTCTAACCGCAGGTGGGGCAATCTCATATTCCACCAATGTATCATGTGATTTATTTAATTCAATATTTTCTTTTAAATGGATATGAAGTATAAAGATGATACAATTATATCTACCACTCTAACCACAATTATCAGTACACAAAAAAAAAAAAAAAAAAAAAGATTCTGTGGTAACTGATATTTAAAATAGGAGCGTGTTTTTATTTTCAGCCTCATTTTGGTACCCTAGTTCATTTTAGGAGATGGATTGGCTAACAGGTAAAAGGAATCATGACCTTCAGTGAGCCGCCACAGTACGTGGGAAGAAAAAGAGAAAAGTTTGCTTACCCTGTGTCATCCGCCAGGGAGATCGCGCGCATGGTGGCGGTCTACTTGTGGTTAGTGGAGGTAGACGGTAGGAATACGAAGGCTTTGCAGGGAGGGGAAACGCAGAATGCCTCAAAGAGCCGTTACTCTACACTAAACGAAATTGAATAAATAATAAATCTCCTTGGTCAGGTCCTAAGGGTCCTCATTAACAAGACACACAAATGTATTTAAAACAGACCTCAAACTGGTGCTACTTACGTTGGTGGAATGAAAAGTAAGAGGTAGACAATTCTGGAGACAGTCAACAATAAAAACAAAATCTGTTTATTTTCCATTGAACTCTCGCCGCGCCATATCGGCCACGTCATATCGGCCACGTCAAACTGACGCGCGTAAAAAATTTTCATTAAATGCTGTAGACAAAATTTTGCTGTTGTGTTCTTTGATGAATCAACATTTCTGAACCTTTAACAGGAGAAGCCACTCTAGCGAATGGAATTTAAAAAAACAATGCAGTTTCGTTTGATACACATCAAGTAAAGTAGCATCTCTACTGTATATGTTTCCAACATGGTGCTGTTTAAATTTTAAAGAAGGTGGCAAGATAAAATAACCAACGAGGAAGTGTTGCAAAGAACAGGGTGTCATGACATCCGCGCTGTTATCAGCAGTAGACGCCTTGGCTGGCTTTAATTTCTGACACTCGTGTTACAGGCCACATCAACAAAAAGGTAAAAAAAAAACAAAAAAAAAACAGGAAACAGACAATAAACTATTTTTATTAGAAACTCGTGAATCTAGTACTTACATTAATCTATGAGAAGTTTATCCTAAAGCAATTTTGAAATATCCGGATGCATAGATGACCCGCCATGTTGTAACACAGAGTCTGGACTTCTAGATGTTCGTCCTCACAAATAAGTGCTTGTAATCATTGTCATCATCTGTAACTTTTGTTTTTTGGCGATTTAGAAAAGTTTCTTTAAGCAACACGGAATAGAAATCAGTTTCTGAATCAGGTGAAATTTGTCAAACAGGGATGTCTAGCATTGTAAGTCAATCAGCTCCAGCTGCAACTCTGTCTATGCACTTGACACAATGGCCGCATTTGGATTTTTCTAACGACTAACATTGTTCAATTTGAACATGGTTCAGGCTGAACAACCTGCCACATAGATTTTGTTGGTAAATAATTCAATGAAGCCACAGAGGCTCAGTGCCATTAGACTCGAAAACTTTTATGATAACTCATGCTGTCAACCATACTTCTGACACCATCAGTAGTCACTCCCACAAATTTCTCCCATGGAAGAGAAAGATCCTATGTGATTCTTTGATAGGACTTTGCCAGTGGTGATCCCATGCATTCTTCTCATAACGAACTTCTCTGATTTCAAAACTGCTGTTTGTACAGCGAACAAATATCCAGATTGTGTCTGTCTCACAGATAGCTGGAGTCGTCGGCGTAGTAGAGCACCAATCTGTTGTGTCTGTTGATTTTTAAATGGAGATGTTACCAGTAACTTTTACGCGCCTTGTAATTGTCACGCGAAAGGCTGATAGCTTCAACATCATTCTTCATTTAATGTCACGCGAAAGGTTGATAGCTTCAACAGCATTCTTCATTTAATGTCACGCGAAAGGTTGATAGCTTCCACAGCATTCTTCATTTAATGTCACACGAAAGGTTGATAGCTTCAACAGCATTTCAGGACACATTTTTTTTCTGTCACCGTTAGCAAGCACACTTTTTTTTTACACTATTGCCGTGGGGAAATGGCTTCAGGTCTGTACTTACAAAGTGAACTACTCTGTCTTACTGCGGACTCATTTTCTTGTCTCTATTTGGTAAATATTCTTATTCATCCTCCACTCTAGGTGCACTTTTGGCCCCTCTCCCTTAGCAGGCTGGGAATCTCACATATAATTTCGCACAGCTATTTTAACGGAGAGGTTTACTAGCTCATGAACCTGGATTTTTTCTTTTTATACCAAGACAAAAACCTAGAACTAGCGCTAGCCATTTGATGTATCAGCTGGATCAACTAAAGCAAGTGTTTCTATCTTGATGTTTTTCAAATGTAAGTTCAGTGCACTGTTTAGCACCATGGAATCAAATGTTCTCAGCTCTTTTGTTTGTAGCACCAAGTAATGACACTATGGAGATATCTAAAGAACGCCATTGGTTGATCCGTATTTGTTTTCAAAGTAACGACTCTGTGCGAAAATAAAATATTAATTGATAAATCAGCCAAGGAAACCAATGACTAAGTAAAGTACTGCCTCTAATTTGTGAAAAAAAAAAATAAAACGACAAGACATCGATGTGCGTTATTCATTCTTTAAGTTTCGTACTGGCAGAGGAATCCCATGATTTATGAGTAATAAAAAGTATTTGATTTGATTGAATCATAAACTGAGTCATCTCATAGGAAGAGTTCTAATTATTAATTTGTTTTTGTCAGTTTAGTTTTTTATGTCAGTCCTGTGACACTAATTCGTTCCATAAACTATCACTAAAGTGAAATGATGAATGACATTAAAATCTCTTGTCCCTCTGTCAGGTTTAGATAAAGAACAAATAAAATCGCTATTACAAAACGTATAACATTATTGCTTTTAACATGCAATGAACAGGCTGCTGTTGTCTGGTGTATGCGTATATTTTTATTTTGTTTTTAAAATAAAATATGCATATTTTAAGCACATAGATATAAACCAATTTTAAAACAACGTTAAAAAATGAAATAAACTGAAGTAATAATGATACACGCTGAATATAACACTGGACATAATAAATGTGTTAATATTTAAAAAAAGTATCTATTAATTCTAATGTGGTTGTTTAAGAACTAAAGCTTTAATATTTGAAATTAAAGATGCTAAGGTTATAAAATTACATATAAACCTTGTATTAACATTTTAATAAGCGGTTCAAATCAGATGCGACATTTTGACTTCATATCCCAGTAGCAATATAGATTTGTAATTATAAGTCCTGAATCGGCTTCATATAGTATGAACGATTTTCATATTTAAAAATCGTGTATATTTGTTATTTAAAATTATGTAAGTGTATTATATTGACATATACATATACAAAACTTGAAAAGAATTAGTCAAAAAATATAATAATGAGCTCGCAAAAGAATAGCTTTGAACGCAAAGTCAACTACTATGTGGCGTATTTAATGAGCACAGTGTACAGAAAACATGCAAAGAAACTGAATCACTTCCACATGACATGTCTAAGAAAAATACTTAATGTCAAATGGCAAAACAAAATACCAGATACTGAAGTCCTTCGAAGAGCGGGTCTGCAAAGCATCCATACAATCCTGATGCAGTCCCAGCTGCGATGGGCAGGTCACGTCTACAGAATGGAAGACCACCGCATCCCTAAACGACTCTTGTATGGTTAACTAAGCAAAGGAAAGCGCTCGCAAGGTGGTCAAAGAAAGCGCTTCAGTGACACCCTCAAAGCTTCTCTGAAGGCGTTCAGCATAGACCCAGGCACCTGGGAGACAGAGCATCATGGCGTCGCGCTGTGAAAGCTGGCGCACAGGTTGCTGAGGAAAAGAGAACAGCGCTGGCAGAAGAAAAACGCCAGAGAAGAAAAGCAAAGCCCACGACACTAGCTCCAGCTGGAATTACCTGCCCAGTGTGTAGCCGAACATTCCGGGCTCACATAGGTCTCACCAGCCACATGAGGAGGCATAAAACCCCAGTGCAAAGCCCTCAGCCCCCTGGATGACAAAGTGGTCATCATCGAACCACGATGGACGAAGTATATATTTAATGAACATTTCTGACCCTCGATGACATATCCTTATGTGATTATGTTTTTTTTTTTGTCTATGCTTATTTTAGGTAACATTTTGGACGCGAACAAAATGACTGGATTAACTGTGAAAGAAAAGTGACAAATATTTCTTTAAGCGCAATGAATAGTTCTTAAAGTTATTTATAAAGGAGAACATGACAGAGTGATCCCCCATCATGGTATCGATAGTTGGAGTCATAGTAAGGGAGAAGATTTAGATGTACTCATTTAAAAAGCAAAATAATAAAAAAAAAATGCTTAAAAATAACAACACAATTTATATCAAGTTAGAACTGCACATTTACATCAATATATCTCAATATTGTAAGATGTATTTCCATTTTCTATGTCAAACAAAATTAATTAATTACCACTAACTAATTATTAAAAAAAATAATTGATTATGTTTTGTTTGGGACAATGAATAATTGTCTAGAATCAATATGTTTCAGCTCGATCCTCGAATGGAAAGTGGGGAGAAATACCGTGTACAAAATGTGTACAAGACATTCAGAGTGTTAACAGTGAATAATTATACCTTATGCAAAACGGGTGTGCCCCTGTCACCATTATCTCAAGTGTGGCGAATTTTTTAGCGGTAATTAATTATTTTTTTTAATTTGGAAAGCTGCATAAAAGATGTATTTCCTTAAAAAAATATTTTATTCTGTTTTTCTTGTTTCTGTTTGACTTGTTCATTGTATTGCTATCGCGCCAGTACTTGGAGCTAGAAAGGAGTCCAGGATGAGATGATGCAGTGCCGCCTGATGTATGGACACAATGGCCTTGATTGCAAGCGATCAACTGCTCAACTGTCGCATCCCAAATGTATTGCAGGATGGTAGATCTAGTTTCAGTTTCTTTAGAAGGTTAAATCTTTTAAAATACTGCGAACATGTTTCGAGTGACTTTGACAAGGGAGATGGTACTTATAAAATAAAGAAAATAACGACTTTATTCTTGCCTCCATCTGATTGGTAACAGAAATCTAGTTAGATATAAACATACATATATTTAATGGCAAGTCTATTTTATGACGGTACTCACTTTTTGAACAAAATTATCACTTTTCTTGTATTTTAACGTGTATTAATTTTTAGTAGATAAAAGTTAGGCAATAATCACCGAGTACCGAGCATCTAATCACCGAGTACCGAGCATCTAATCACCGAGTACCGAGCATCTAATCACCGAGTACCGGCACCTAATCACCGAGTACCGGCACCTAATCACCGAGTACCGATCACTGTTTCAAGGTATTTGTTCGACTTCTTCAAACATTCATAGCGAAAAAGAATAATGTTTTATGGAGTCGAAAGCTGAACTTGCTATATGTTACTGTAAGTATGAACACTAAATATAAACCCATAGCTCAGATTTACAGCTCCTGAATATGGCTCCATTGTTTATATTTGCACTGAGTTTGACAAACGAACACATTTCTTACTGATTTGGGTTTGTTTTGAAAAGACTCGAAAATTGTAAAGTGTTTAAAATAGTTGCTCCAGTAACCGTTTCTGAGGCATCCATCAAAACTGATGAGGCATGCGTAAAGTGAAAGCCGATGAGGAACTTGTGGTTTAATTACTCATCATCAGTGCCACGTTTTCCGCAACTTACTCACCACAGGATTTCGTCATCGTTGGTATCCAGTCTTCTCCAGGAGCCTAACATATCCAGTCATATCCATGAGCCAAACATATCCAGTCATCTCCATGAGCCAAACATCTCCATGAGCCAAACGTATCCAGTCATATCCATGAGCCAAACGTATCCAGTCATATCCATGAGCCAAACATATCCAGTCATATCCATGAGCCAAACATATCCAGTCATATCCATCAGCCAAACATATCCAGTCATATCCATGAACCAAACGTATCCAGTCATATCCATGAGCCAAACGTATCCAGTCATATCCATGAGCCAAACATATCCAGTCATATCCATGAGCCAAAAGTATCCAGTCATATCCATGAGCCAAAAGTATCCAGTCATATCCATGAGCCAAAAGTATCCAGTCATATCCATGAACCAAACGTATCCAGTCATATCCATGAGCCAAACGTATCCAGTCATATCCATGAGCCAAACGTATCCAGTCATATCCATCAGCCAAACATATCCAGTCATATCCATCAGCCAAACGATTCGCATCCTGCAAGCCTCGTCACTGTGTTATAGTATCACATCTTCACATAGAACATTGCTACATTGTGACTTTGCTACATTGTAACATTGTTGCATTGCTACATTGTCACATTGCCATATTCTTACATTTTTACTTTGCCAAATTGTTACATTACCATGTTACATTGCTACATTGTCTTATAGTTACATTGCCACATTGTTACATAGCTATATTAATATTTGGTTTATTGTTAAATTGTTAAATTTTCATATTGTTACATTGCCACATTGTTACATTGTCACATTATTACATAGTCACTGTTTAACATTGTAAGTAACCATGTCTGATTTCTCCTTCATCTAGATTAAGAGCCGATTTGAATATTTTGTGGGCACAGCAATGCTATAAATTTATTTCAATTCTGGAGACCAACCAATGAGAATGAATCTATCGATTAAGCCCGAAAAACAAAGTAAAATGTAATCTAGAAACTTAAGTTTCCCACTTATTAGTCAAGTTTAGTTTGAGACAACGTTTGACATGAACCTAACCTCTACCTGTGACCGTCGTTCAAAGAAAATGTGAAGCATGAGCAGCAAAATAGTACATTGTGGTGTAGCCGTTTTGGCGCGTTGGTCGTTTTGGCGCGGCCTTTTGTCGCGCGGTGGTCGTTTTGGCGCAAAATGATTTAGCCAGATTATTTATGTTCATGTTAGTATATCTTTGAAAAGTGATACATATCTATGTTGTTGTTTTTTTGTCTCTGTGTTCTAACGTATTTGTTTTTAAAGAAAAATAGTTATTTTCGTCCATTCCAATATGGAGTTCAGTTTGTTGTGTAATTAGTGTTAGGTCACTAACATTGTGAGTTTAAAAAATTCGCCCCTCCCCCATCCCCGAAGGGATGTTTCGGCCGAGTGGGGGGGGGGGGCGGTCGCCCCTACACATCAGCCTCCTGGATTCACCAGTGCCTCCAACTAGAAAAAGAGAGAACTGTTGAATGCCATTCTGTCATCTACCCTATAGTTTGTTGTTGTTGTTTTTTGGGGGGAAGGGGAGGATAGTTTGTATTTTACATGATTCGGTAATTCCTTCAGAATTACAGCCTAGCTTTAACCTCCCACACGACGGCAGAGGGCAGGATTCGAACCCATAACCATCAAAATAAAACAACCAGGATGCCGTCGATTGGTCGCAATATGCATTCATGAAATAGTCAAAATGATTAAAAAGTTGTGTGTGTGTGGGGGGGGAGCTGATGAGGAGGGTGGGGGGCGGAGGATTCCAGTTCCGCCTCTAGCGTTTGCTAACCCCCGACCCATCCGATGCACCGTTCTCCAGCGGGGACCATTTTACGTGTGGTGATGGTCTTCTCACGATTTGCTGCGGTACATCATAGGAAAAAGGAGAGTCTCCCCGTGGGCTCGGTCTCCGGCCTTCCCATAGGAGGAGAAACCCATGACGTTGATTTAAGTAATAATGTCCCAAGAAAGACGGGTGTAAATAAATGGTGGCACTTCTATCTCACACTACATTTAATTTTCTTGCTAAAACGTCACAAAAATCTAATTATCATTGATGTAATGTTCCGCATTTGTTACTAAAACCACTTCTTAACACTAAAGCTATTGTAGAAAAATCTCTCCACTAGTTTATGGTACATCTAATTCTCATCCTAGACCATCCTAAACATTTAATTATATAGTTATATTAAACATATGTTTAATAACGTCTTTAATAAAGTGTTTAATATTTAGAGTGTTTAGTAAATTCTATGTGAGACATTTTTTGCTAAGAGCTATGCTGTTGGTTGTGTTGGCTACATCGTCATTCGTCGTCCAGGTAGATGGGTTCACTTTACCTTCACTTGTCCATGGACTGACAAATTCAAAGTCGTCCTCACCTTTTAAAATAACACATATGAAACATTAAATATTGAAAACAAATCACAAGCAAGGACATACAAACCACACACAGGAATCTCAAATGTCTTGTTCTAGATTGAGAACCATTGACTTGACCACCTTTGTCTTCCATGTCATACGTGACATTAGCTTGGACTAATTATAAGCCACGTAGGAAGGGTTGGGAAATGGAATCAGGTCATTGACATTACTCACTTTGGTTCTGGCTACCACTCGCACTGCTCAGGTTTTTTTTTTGTAAGGTTGTCAACTAAGTGACCTTGACATGATTTCCTCCATTCCCCCACCCCCTACCACGCATACACACCTCTCTCTACTGATTGCTCTTCTAATTACTGATGGAAATGGTCGCCTCGTTTTAGTTCGTCGGGGTAAAAGTGTAAAAGACACATTTCTTATTCCATATGTCAGGACGAATCTGTATAAGTGCTCTTTCTCCCCTAGTGACATTAGAGCTTGCAACGGGTTGCTTGAATCAGCCAGGAAGACCAGTGACTTAGTAGAATTTAAGTCTCTAATTAACATACACGACTACATTATCACGTGAATACGAGTAGAACGTCATTATCTTGTTGTTAAGGAACGTCTGTAATTTATAAGATAATGGCAATGTCTTTGACTCCGAAGATTAAGGATGCTTGCAGTGATTCTCATGACTAAGCAGACCCGGTTGCGACCTGCTTATATTTCCGCATCTCGTGCAGACCAATGCGTTATCCGCTGGAGGTCATTTTATGTTTTCTTTCCGTCTTCTGCGCCTGTCTTCAATAATCTCTTTTCTTTGAGTCTCAAATGTTTGTCCCGCAGCTTTTGTGAGAGCTCTCCAGCTGTCTCTTTCAGAGGGTGCTGCCAGCTACTTTCCTCTATGCCAGTGAGGGCGAAATGGCGCCAGAGTTGATCGTTACAGCTCTTAAGAAAAGGGGGGGGGGCTGTTCCGCAGTTTTCTTGTAAGTTCGCCAAAGAAGATCGCCTTTGGCATGCGGACGTCTCCCATGCGGGATAAATGTCCAACCCAGCGCAGCTGTCAAATGTTAATTAGTGCTTCTATACTGTCCACACTGCTTCCAGCAGAACAGTTATTTGTAATGTAGTTTCGCCAGCGTATGCTATCATGAAGTGAATGCACCTTTGATGGAAGCGTTCGAGGAGCCTTGAATGCCTTCGGTAGAACACCCAGGTGTAAGAGACATACAAAAGTATGTTGAGAACCACTGCTTTATAAACATTGATTTATGTTGCTTGATGGAAAACCTATTCCTCCATACTCTCAGTCTAAGGCAACCAAAAGCGACGTTGTGTGAGACGGTTGTCTATTTCTCTGGAATTTATAAGACAAGATAATTTAAAATGCGGTTTTCATTTATGGTTTTGAAAAAAATAATACTAAAGAATCCTACACAGCCACGAAGAGTTCCTTGTGCACCAGAAACTCTAAAATGCACAATGTCGTTGCTCCTCACGATTCCATCTTTAAAAGCAGATGCCAGACTCATCATTAACACACAAAAGAGGAACTCTATATAGACAATGTATGAGCTCTATTACTCTAATTATAGAACATACTGTTAAAAGTTAAAAAACAAAACAACAAAAAAAAAAAGAACAAGCCTGGTTGTAGATTGCATGACTAACCAGCCATCTCATAACAACACCCCATTTTGGACACAGTAATGAGTGATCGAGGAAATGAATAAAGAAATGATGACCTTGAAGTATTACTAGAGAATGTCCTGAGCCGGGATTCTCGAGATGAGGTCACATACAGATAGAACCTACGCCTGGTCTGTTTCTCTCTCAGCAAGTGAAGTCAAATCAAAGTAGGTCACTGAATCACTCAGCAGCTGAGTGCACTCGATTCAGGACCTCCTAAGAGATGAAAAGAAAGTTGGTCGGTGAGCTGTTTAAATGATTTGGGGGGGGGGAGTTAAATATATAAATTAAGAGCGGGGGGGAGGACATGCTGTGATATAACTCAAGTCAAGTCCTACAAGAAATGTCCACATAAAGCTAATAAACTGCGATGATGTCAAGCGTCTAGTACATCGAATTACTGACCTTTGACCTTTGTCTTCTGAAAGATTTCAAGTAGCTAATTAAGTTTAACGGACATTAGACACCCTCCCCCGCCCCAATCTGCATTGATATAGAAAAAAAAAGTATTTAATAATTAGGTCAAATTGTATTTCGTATGCATGATTACGTTCCAACATACAACACATACACACACACACACACACAGAGAGAGAGAGAGAGAGAGAGAGAGAGAGAGAGAGAGAGAGAGAGAGAGACTGCAAGCGTTTTGGAATGTCGTCACAATTGTCCCAGGTCCAAATTCTGCACGTCATCTACTGTCATGTGGAGTGTTTTGGCTTGGACCTAATATTCTAATAGTCTAAATAATTGATGATTGTTATCGTTTATTTGACCCCATGTGAACATAGCGGAATAATAGATAGATCTTGATTTACCTTGTCAATGCTGTTAAGATTTATTTTGTGTGTTACAAAGTATCATTTCATTACTCTCTCTTTCTCTGTCTCTGTCTCTCTTTCTCTCTCTCTCTCTCTCTCGAAAACAAATAATGAAAAGACTTTAGATGTATCTTATTAATGCTGTAAGGACTGGGTTTGGCTTTGACCGTGTCCAAAAGGAAGTGGAAATGACGCAAGGCTTATCAAAAACTAAGTAGACCATAGACTTATAGATATATATTGTGTCTAGACTGGACATGGAGAGCTTTTAAAATTACAACAAAATGTCGTTAATTTTTTTTTATAAAAGTTGAAACAAGGCGTTGTTTTGTATAGTAGCTATAAGAAGTATAGTCTGTTTTTTTTTCAACCCTAACCTATGTAACATATAATTTAATTTTTAGATCATAATTACTATTTTGCAATTTTTAGATACATAATCTAGAAAGATCTAGGTAATCAATCTATTTAAATGTACATAAGATGATTAAAATACCGACTTGAATTATGTCGATCTAGGATATTTGAAACATTATCTCAATGGAAACAAACAGGAAATGGTTTTGTTTCATATATTAGCGTGAATAGGCCTATATAGTTTTGTGATTAATAGCCCATTCTAAAAAAAATCCGAGAAATGATTTTGCATTATTTCTAAACTTTGAAAACTAAAGATCATTACTTTTTTTAAGACAGAAAAAAAATTGATTGGGGCGACTCCCCTTAGAGCTTGAAAAAGAGCTACGTACATAAAATATACATATAGGTTTGTGAATCGATCATTCGCGGATAAGAATTCGTTTCCGGTTTCCAGTCAAGATATAATATATGTCTATGAAGTAGACTTGAGAATAAAAATTGCATTAAAAATACGGAATTTTAAAAAAGCTTTACATACAGACTATGTGGAAATATGATTGATGATGTCTATGTACGATTGTAAATGCTCCTTATCGTAAGTGTAGCAACTACTAATGTTCCTTAGAAAGCTTTTGTTTAAAAACATACTACACATTGTTGGCACATACCATATTTCCATTTTTACAAACATTTGATAGGCTTCTTATGTCTGTTCGCAAACTTCAGTGGGATATTAAATAATGAACATCTGCAATGTAAGGGCAATGCTGAGCCGCAGGAGCCGCCTACTGATAATTAAAATTATATCCTTTTTTTCCCCTCTTTTTATGGTATAACGAAGTTATGTCACTTTTCTATTAAATGTATCCACCAAAAGATAGTGAAGTGGAAGGGTTAGGGTTACAAGAGAAAGTAAAGTGAAAGTGGAAACCATTGACTACAGTTATCTCTCTTGATTAGCTTCATTATTGTTGTCCCGTTTTTATCATGTCCATTCATTGCAAGTGGGGAGGGGCGGATGATAACTTGTCAGCACTCACACACACACAAGCCAAAGTCTAACAACACACACACATACACAGATTAATAAATAAGCTCAACAGAAAGGAGGGGGGGTGTGTTGAAAGTTGTTTATATTTACACTAAGATAGTCCTGGTTACCTCCCCCCATCTCTCTATCATGTTCTAACTTATCTCCCCTCCTTCTCTTGTTTAACTCCCCTCCAGTTCCCTCCTTTTCTGCCTCCTTTCAAAAACAATATCCTTTTTCATTTTGAGTGTTGTGAGTTATGTCAGGGGCTGGGGTGGGGTACACTGGGAAAAAAAAGGGGGGGGGGGAGGGCAGAAGCAATTAATCTGAACGGTGTTAAGTCAACAATATCCGACTTTGTTTTGCCCCGCGGTGGATAAGTCAGAGCCCACCATAAACAAGGGCAACATCTAAATATAAACAGATCCATAGACCTTCATTTTGCCTTTTCCCCTCCCCCCCCTCCACAGCCTTCCCCACCCCCCAACACCCTTCAAAGACGTATAGAGATATGAATGATTAATTTCCTTTCTTTGATAACATGTGTTGCTGTTGTTGAAACTTATTTTATATGATATGTCACTCTCCATGTCTTAGTTGAGCTCTCTCTCTCTCTCTCTCTCTCTCTCTCTGACAAAATTACACTCTCTTTAAAACACGAGGATATTTTAAGCCAGCTCCAAGTAACGTCCGTTAAATCAAGAAAGACTCAAGATAGGCTGCATCCATACATGAAGCCTCTCAGACCATCCGCAAATTTGTATTGAAGTACGAATATAACTTCAGAATATAGACAAATACGCTGAATATTGGATTATGGTTCAGTGTTTTATGTATAATTGCTACTTTACTTTTGAATCTTTCTAAATTTAGTGATTTTACTAAAGGTGTTACTCTAGTCAAATGTGAATATTCGTTTGTTATGAATCTCACTGCTCTATTTTGTGTCTGTTCCAGTTTCTTAATGTTTTCTTGAGCTGAGGTGTCACAAACATAGGATGCATATTCTATTATTGGCCTAACCAAGGTTAAATAACATTTTAGTTTTATGTTCTTATTTGATTTATAGAAATTTCTTTTAATTGACCCTAATGCTTTGTTTGATTTTTTTGTAGTTTCATCAATATGGGGATTCCATGACAGTCTTTCATTTAATATAACACCTAAGTGTTTTTCGTTTTTAGTCTGTGTTACTGGTTTACCTTGAATAAGATACGTGGAATTATTTAGTTTTTTGTTACTCTTAACAACTGACATTTTTCTGTCGTTTGGTCGTCTCGACGGTCCTGGGTTCGCTGTTCGCTGCCATCCCCCGTTGTCCTGCGGGAGGTTTAATTAGGAAGTAAATTATCTTCATCTCTGAAGGGACAACCGAAACATGGAAAACATTTGACAAACAATTTTTATACAAATTTGGCAAACACTTCACTAGCACTGATGAACCAAAACTTATATATTCTAAGGAAATCAATGGGCAATAACGACTTATTGACAGGTAAACAGGAAGTCACTTGTAGCGACAATTCAGGTTTTTCTTTTCCTTGCTACTTAGAAAAGTCTTTTAAAACTAGATCTATATAATAGTACATTTTAATTATATTACGTAGTGAGGTTGTTGAGTAAAGGACTTGTCTTCCAATGCCAATGGTATCGAGCTCAGATGCCAATGAAGACTAGAATTTTCAACTTGGGATTTTCAGGATCTATCAGTCCATACAACTTTAAAGGTACCTGATATACCTATGTGTAAGGGCTGTTGGTTTTTCTGCTGGCCACATGATACCACTGGCGGAACCAATGTGGGTTGCGGAGGTAGGGACGTTAGCCCCCCCCCCCCACCCCACTCGTCCGCCCTCCTCTGAAGGGTGACCCGTCAAAATAGCGAGGACAAAATAGCGCGGACTAAATAGCGCCGACAAAATAGCGCGGACAAAATAGCGCCGTCAAAATAGCGAGGACAAAATAGCGCCGACAAAATAGCGAGGACAAAATAGCGCCGACAAAATAGCGCCGACAAAATAGCGAGGACAAAATAGCGCCGACAAAATAGCGCGAAATTTCCAGACAAAAGAGCGCAAGACAAAATGTTTATAAAAGTACCGGATTATTAGTAATTTAATGTCCTGGGCATCATTTTTGTTGATGCCTCTATTTTTTTCAATATTAATAGATCTGAAATTACGCCATAAATGCATAATTTGCTAAAGAAGGGATTTTGAAATGTGATGACCCGACAAAATATTATAGAAAATACGAAAGTGTGTTATACTTTAATCAGAAATCTGCGGCATCTTTCTTTGATCAAAACAGGGCGTAAGGAATTTGTATGATTATTGGGAGGACAACTATATTGGTCGCCAGAGACGAAACCGCAGAGAGACCCCAATATTTCCGATAGCATTATGGAATGTTAGAGATCGTGTGCAAGACAATCTACCACGAACAAACATTTCAGTGGAGGGATTGCAGCATGCATTTCATCTGTCTATTGACGGTCATCACCCTCATGTGTACAAGTTAATCTCTCACTTCCTCAGAGAGCAGGAGAACACTGAGAACAAGATTCTGAGGTACAATGCTGGAGAACGAAGTAAAGCTGCAACAAGACAAAGTAGCTCCAACTGAACAGACGACTTGAAGCTACATGGACTTGAAGCTACATTGACTTGAAGCTACATTGACTTGAAGCTACATTGACTTGAAGCTATATTGACTTGAAGCTACATTGACTTGAAGCTATATTGACTTGAAGCTACATTGACTTGAAGCTACATTGACTTGAAGCTATATTGACTTGAAGCTACATTGACTTGAAGCTACATTGCCTTGAAGCTACATTGACTTGAAGCTACATTGACTTGAAGCTACATTGACTTGAAGCTATATTGACTTGAAGCTACATTGACTTGAAGCTACATTGACTTGAAGCTACATTGACTTGAAGCTATATTGACTTGAAGCTACATTGACTTGAAGCTATATTGACTTGAAGCTACATTGACTTGAAGCTTTATTGACTTGAAGCTACATTGACTTGAAGCTATATTGACTTGAAGCTACATTGACTTGAAGCTACATTGACTTGAAGCTACATTGACTTGAAGCTACATTGACTTTAAGCTATATTGACTTGAAGCTACATTGACTTGAAGCTACATTGACTTGAAGCTACATTGACTTGAAGCTATATTGACTTGAAGCTACATTGACTTCAAGCTACATTGCCTTGAAGCTACATTGACTTGAAGCTACATTGACTTGAAGCTACATTGACTTGAAGCTACATTGACTTGAAGCTACATTGTCTTGAAGCTACATTGACTTGAAGCTACATTGACTTGAAGCTACATTGACTTGAAGCTATATTGACTTGAAGCTACATTGACTTGAAGCTACATTGCTAATGTACGGAAACAAGCCCGTCATGGAATTTCTACGTGACATTTCCTACAATTTACCTTTGTGAAAGTTTGTGTGTGTGTGTAAATTTGACAAGTATCTTTGCGTGTTTTCTAAGCACACTTTTATAATGTAAATAAATGCTATATTTTGTAATTATTCCTTTTACCTTATTGTGTTTTTTGCTTATTTATGTTTGAAGATATCTAAAGTGTTTCCTGCAAAATGACTGAAATATATTTTTTTCTGCGCTATTTTGTCGGCGCTATTTTGTTCGCGCTATTTTGACGGGGTACCCCTCTGAAGGGATAGGCCGCGGGCGAATGTTTAGTAGAGAAATCATACAATTGGTATACAAATTATTTACTTATGTTAATAATAGATACTAATTATTTTTATTAAACAAATTTTTAGATTATGGGGGGGGGGATAAATTGCTGTTCTTTTTTCTCTATGGAAATCACAGCTTTTTAACAGAATAAGTTACATGTGCACATGATATATGTTACTTATTAATATTCTAGCCAATTTTTACAGTATGTCGCCCCTCCCCCCTTCTGGCATGTTGGCCGATTCGGTGGGGTAGGGTGGGACGATTCATTCAACATCTACCCTTTAAGTGTGGATCCCATTTTTATGCAGAAATCATAGTTTGTGAACAAAAGTAGTTGAACATCTATATAATATATTTTTGTCTGTTATGTCGCTCCCCTGTAGTATGTTGGCCGATTCCATTTGGAAAGGGGGTGGGAGGGGGGATGACATCTCCTGCTCTCCCCACCCCCAAACTCTTTGAAATGAAATACTAGAACAAATTGAGGCCGAAATAAATCAATGAAACATCAGGCTGGAGTTCACTCGTTTGAGCAAGTCAGTTCAGATAGAGTTTGTTTTGGCAAGCACGCACATGAGAGTAAAAGGACTTGTATTAGTGTCATTAAAGTATCGAGTCTTTAGATTGTTGGAAGACGTATTTTTCCTTGTTTTTAATTATATAGTTAATTTAACAGAAATTTGATTGGTTAAGAACTAACCAATAGAAAAAGCCTAAATCTGCACTTACGCAACTGCGATCTGCTCGAGACGAGTGACTCGAGAGTAGTAGATTGTAATCGTATAACAATGTTGTTGTGTTTTTGAACTGGACATAAGAGCGGCGGCGTCTTGGGACTCGACAAAAAAAAAAAATTTTGTGGGGAATCATTTTGTCGGACTTTAAGAAGGTAACGTATCCGGTGGTCTGTAGAGGAGGGACTAAATCTCGAGACAATTAACATCACAGCCTGGTCACTTAACAAGTATTGTTTAGTGTTAAAGTTGGGGAAAAGACAAAGTAGTAATCAAACTAAAAATCATTAAAAGACTAACAATTTGAATAAAAAAAAAACATTAAGAATTTCGGGAGGGGGGGGGAGAGGTAGAGAGAGGGAGGGGGAATAGGGAGAGAGTGGGAGGGGTATAAGCAGAGAGTGACGGAAAGAGAGAAGGGAGAGGGAGAGAGAAAGTTAGAATAGGGAGAGAGAGGGAGAGATGGGGGGCGGGAAGGGGGAAAGACAGAGAGAGAAAAAGAGAGAATTACTCTAAAGTAACTTATAACCATTATTTTCCATTCGCTTATTCCTATCGGTCCAAATAAGACACCCAAACAGATTTAAAAACAATATAAAACATGATTTCTAGTTGATTTCCACTGTGCTGCCTACAGCCTACAGCCCTACACTATACGTTCGTCCTCGGGCTCACTAGAATGTTTCTGACAAAATCTGTGAACATGAACAGATATCTAGAATGTTTCTGACAAAATCTGTGAACATGAACAGATATCTAGAATGTTTCTGACAAGATCTGTGAAAATGAACAGATATCTAGAATGTTTCTGACAAGATCTGTGAAAATGAACAGATATCTAGAATGTTTCTGACAAGATCTGTGAAAATGAACAGATATCTAGAATGTTTCTGACAAGATCTGTGAAAATGAACAGATATCTAGAATGTTTCTGACAAGATCTGTGAAAATGAACAGATATCTAGAATGTTTCTGACAAGATCTGTGAAAATGAACAGATATGTAGAATGTTTCTGACAAGATCTGTGAACATGAACAGATATGTAGAATGTGTGTGTGTGTGGGGGGGGGGGAGGAATTATGCCCCAGAGTCAATTGTTCATCCCAATATGTTGATCCAGCTAATCCTGTTAGAGTGACCCTCTGAGCAACATAACCATGTGTGTAATCACAACCCAAGGGCAGGGGAGGGCATGCAACGATGTCAGTGCAGAGGCCAAATGTTAGTTATCCTCTCGGAGGACATGCAGACATCTAGACGTCAACAGGGCAGTATATGTCCAGTCTTTTGCTGACCATCCATACGCACAGAGCCGTATCTCTTTCCCACTCCCATTTCTTTTTCGTTTCCCCCCTTGCCTAAGCAGACGTGACCTTGTAGTGATAAAAACGCGCCTGTCCCGAGGTGTAATCTTCTTGATTAACGGGACGCTATTACGGCTGGTCAGTTTTGACCCTTGCCTGGTCAGCCAGTGGGGAACCATTGTGTCGGACAAAAAGGAGGGGCCGTATCCGGTGGTCTGCTTTAAATCAGTAGAGGAGGGAATAAATCTCGAGACAATGGACGTCACGTGACCTGAGCTACGCAACCTGGTCACTTAACTCCAAATACATCTTAGTTTGGTGTTGAAATAAAACAGTTACTTTTGTAACCTGAGTTGTTGACGTCTTTCTGTTTGTCTTGTGTTACAGTCTTCTAATTGGTTTGAATTGAATTCCTTTAGAAAGCCGCTGTGAGTACCTGTCCCTAGAGATGAACCAATGTAGCATAATGGATTGTTGCTTTTGAAATGTGAGCGTGACAGACGGACGGATGGACAAACCACACAAACCTACTAGATGCTTTTCTTCATTCGAAGTACTACAGATGATGCTAGGTTGTTGTATAAACGACAACTGAAAAGTACCAAACCTAATCATAATGATTGTAAAACCATTGAGTGGATGGACGGCATTTGTTTAAAATATTTAAAAAATCGTCTCGGTGGATTAGCAACAGACTTAAAGTGATTCAGACAAATGATGCCTACAGACTTCAAAATTGGTCTACTTCTTACTTCAAGGGAGACGGAAAGGAATATCCGACAAATAACTTTAGGCAGTGCCCTCGTGATGGGCAAAGCATGTGGGTCAACAGTGGGTCGTTTGAAACTGAGAAAATGAAGACGCAGCGTGCAATTTTTAGAAAAAAGACACACTGACAGTTGCGAGTTTTGGAACCAAGTAACTTCCAACGACGCAAAAAGAATAAGGAACAGCGTGGTTGGCTTTCACTGACTTTTTTGATTTCCTAACGCACTCAAGAAATATAAGGGTGTTTAAAGAAAACACACACACATAAATACATACACACACATAAACACACACACATATATATATATATATGTCACCACCTCAAAGTTGGTGCCATAGAGTAGAAACCCTAATTCTATATTGTAAATGTTAATTCCATATTGTGAATGTTATTCACAACTCATGTTGCCCTAGGGTGAACACTTTTGACCCGGGAAAAAAATTATATGTATTTATGTGTGTGTGTGTACATAATCTTTATTACATTCTGACCCTTCATTCTTTCGGAAGACGTTTATTGTGCCCTAGAATAGGTTCTTCCATGAGTTAGTGAAAAAATTTCCCCGACATTACTAGCAAAGGGGTCTGGGGGAGCGCTAGGAGCTCCACCAGCGCGGGGCGAAGCCCCGCCGCCAAGCACTATTTCTGATATTGAAAACCAACAAAATGCATATTTTGAGGTATCTACAGTGCATTTTCCTGCTATTAAAAAGTTCTATTTCAAAAACCTAATGTGTTATTCTTACTGACTTAGACCCTCCCTCGTCGTTCGGCGCATTTGCCATCAAGCTGTTTCCATAAAATTGTGGACTCCCCGCCATTATTAGTAAGTGGTTCTGGGGGAGCGCCAGGAGCTCCCCAGCGCGAGGCGAAGCCCCGCCGCCAAGCACTATTTCTGGTATTGAAAGCCAACAAAATGCATATTCTGAGGTATCTACAGTCCATTTTAATGCTATTAAAAAGTTTTATTTCGAAAACCTAATGTGCTATTCTTACTGACTTAGACCCTCCCACGCCGTTCGGAGCATTTGACGTCAAGCAGTTTCCATAAAAATCTGTCACTGGTAATGTCTGAAGCCTCTTCCCACCTACCATGAGGACCTCCATGAATGAGTGGCGTCAAGTTGTACTAGGATATCATTGCAACTCTTCTTATGCGTAATTCATTTTGTCGGAGAATATGTCCCGCAAACCTCATGCGTCGTTCTCTCACAATCTTACTAATGGGTCGACTCCCAGTTCGGCATAGGATTTCCTTGATTTAGATCCGATCTCTATAACTGACTCCTGAAATCTGTATTAGCCATCTTTGTTGAGCTATATTTAGTGTTTTTCGATTTCGGTAGATGACTATTCACTGCAGTTTATTAATGGAGCCCTGCCACTGGTAAAATAAGTAACCTCTCTTGAATACGCTCTTGGAATTAAGTAACTGTAGTTTGCTTTAGATTTTATATCGAAAAGAGAAGTTTTATCGTCAAAATCTTCTGTTGGGGGTTTTCCACCTCAAATGCTCTGTAGGGGGATCTTAGACTCAAAACCATCTGGAGGGGTTTTAAACTTTAAAAAAAAAGGCATCTGTAGAAGAAACTCAAAAGCCCCGATTGGCTTGGCTACGCTCAAATAATTTTAGTGTGTAATTTGCTTTTTTTTTTTTATATTGAAGATGTATTTTTAGCACCAAACCCCTCTGAATGGGGGTTTAAACTCAAAACCCCTTTCGGCAATACTCATAGCATTTTGAGTGCGTAATTTGCTTTTTTTCTTACACAGAAGATGGCGGGGGGTTTAAATTCAAAACCCCTTTGACTACGCTCATAGATTTTAGAGTGAGTAATTTTCTTTTATTTAAATTGAAGAGGTACTTTTTAGCTTCAAACTCCACTGGAGGGGAGTTTAAACTCAAAACCACATAGACTACACTCATAACATTTTTAGTGTATAATTTGCTTTTTTTTATTATTAAAAAGAGGTATTTTTTACCTTCAAACCCCACTGAACTCAAAACTGAGTCAAAACCCATTTAGCTACGCTCATAACATTTTGAGTGCGTAATCAGCTTTTTTTTATATTAAAGAGGGGGTTTATCGTAAATTTAAAACGGGGTTTTAAAATCAAAATCTTCCTTAAATGTGTTCTTGGAATAAGGGGATTTTCGTTTGCATTTTTTTTTTGGTTTTGTTTTATAGAAGAGGGGGATTTAACTGCAAAAACCCCAGGTAGGGGGTTTAAAACTCAAAACCCCTGGTAGGGGTTTTTAAACTCGAACCCCCCCCTGGTAGGGGGTTTTAATCTCAAAACCCCTTTGGTTGTGCTAGGGCAAGTGATGGTTTAGTATTAAAATCTCACCTAAAATAAACAAAATCAAAGCAAAAAATCAGTCACTAAATTCCGACTCCCCCCCCCCAAGGGGGGGATTTCATTTCGGGGTGGGTGGGGGGGGGTTTGAACCCCAAGAACCCCCCCCCCCTGTCTACGCCAATGATATATATATATATATATAGTTAAGGAAAGTAAAGGTGGTTGGCGTTGTGCTGGCCACATAAGACCCTGCTCGTCAACCGTTGGTTATAGAAGCAGTTGACTTAAACTTCATCTGCCCCATAGATCGCAAGTCTGAAAGGGAAACTTGACTTACTATCTAAGGGGAAGAACTCCCTGTTTACAACTATATCTCTCAATAATGTAAAATGTATTTTCCGTTTTCAATATCGAACAAAAACTTCATCTCTGCCTGTGGGGCATAGGCCACCAACCAGCTTCCTCCAGGCATCTCGGTTCTGGGCGAGTCTCTCCAACTGTCCCCACGTCTTGCCCATGTGCTTGGCATCAGCTTCCAGACCACAGGTGGTGGTGGTCCTTGTAGAGTTGATTGTTTTCGGCCTGTCAGCTTCCAGATGACTCTGGCTTTCACTGATATGCGTCATAGACCTTCCATCTGGAGGTCCATCCTCTCCCAGGTCCGTGACTTCGGTTGATTTGCTGTTTGGTGTTTCTGTAGCTAGTGGTTTTTCTACAGGGCAGGGTAGCTAGGCCTATGCCCAACCCTCCTCCTTTCTCAGACGGGCTTGGGACCGTCACATGGCGGAGTTAACAAAATACTTAATTGCCAATAATTAATTGATCATTTGAATAATATTTTAAATATATTCTTATTTTTTTAGGTACAATAAATAATTCTGGAAAGTTTCAACTTGATCAGAGAATAGGCATGGGAGAAAAAAAGTGTTCAAAATTTTATCAGACAAGACAGACAGAGAAGACAGACAGGCAAGATTGACAGACAAGACAGACAGGCAAGATTGACAGACAAGATTGACAGACAAGACAGACAGGCAAGACAGACAGACAAGATTGACAGACAAGACAGACAGACAAGACAGACAGACAAGATTGACAGACAAGACAGACAGGCAAGACAGACAGACAAGATTGACAGACAAGACAGACAGACAAGACAGACAGACAAGACAGACAGACAAGATTGACAGACAAGACAGACAGGCAAGACAGAAAGACAAGACAGACAGACAAGATTGACAGACAAGACAGACAGACAAGATTGACAGACAAGACAGACAGACAAGACAGACAGGCAAGACAGACAGAACGATTTGCTATAAGGCTTGCAATTTAAACAAAGTAAAACTCATCAGCAGGCGAAAGAGAACTACACAACGTGAACTCATTCATTAAGAACTGTATGTGTGTATTACACTCACGCTTCTATACCTCACCCACGCAAGTACACACGCATCCACACACACACACACACCCACACACTTATAAACTGTGAGGACACAGCTGATACACTTCACATTTGGACAGCTAGATAGGCCTATCAGATAATGAACCATTATTATTCGATCGATTTTTTTTTTGTTGTTGTTGAAATTAGTTCCCCCCCCCCCTACTCCCGAGAAAAAAGGCTCTGGATTGTAATACTGTGAATTAGAAACTTCTGGGAAGTCATTCATGTGACTTCCACTAAGGTTTTGATGCACTGGTCATACATTCACGTTTGCAGTTTGAATAGCACATCGACATGACGTTTAGCAGTCAGTGGTTCTCACAAACCTCTTATACAGCTCTGAGCACATGCTCTTTTTCGAGGTTTTCATTGTAAAACTTTATAACAGTAACATGCTCTTTGTCGACACTTTAACATTTTTACCTTCTAAAAGCAATAAGATAGAGTAAGAGCGATAAAGAAGAGAAAGGAATATGAAGACATGTGGTGGCGGTGATATAATAAAAACCTAAACGAAAACATAAGAAATTGAAAATAGGAAGATTGGAAGATTGGAAGACAGGAATCAATAGACAATTAGACAATGTCAAGGACGCCATATTGAAAGATCACACAAAACAATTAAACAAGCAAAATATATATTAAAAAATCTTTTCTAAATACAAAGGTTATCTAAAGGAAAGAACTACAAAATCACTGCCATATATCTTAATGCTTCAGAAAAAAGTTCACATTTACAAAGCTTGTATCAACTCTGTCTGTCTGTCTGGTCAAAAAGTGTATACACGTTCTCTCTCCCACATCTCGGATCACATATACAGACACATCTCAATAAGTAGCATTTCTTTCTTTTTTTTTGATACCAATCAAATTAATTAATTACAAATAATTAATAAATTAATTGGTTATTTTTTTTTATTGATTCATGTCTTATAAGGTAAAATAAAAATAACTGTGTAGAGTCTCAACTTGATCCAAGAATAGGTGTGGGAGAAATAACGTGTACAAACATTGTACCAGACAGACAGAGTGGGTTGATGTACACTTTATAAATTACTTTTTGCTATAAGCAAAAGAGCTAAAAAAAAATTTGCTGCAAAGCGAACAACAATGTCTGGTTTATAAACTACTTCGCTTATTAAGTACTTCCATGGTTTATAAACAACTTCGCTTATTAAGTACTTCCATGGTTTATAAACAACTTCGCTTATTAAGTACTTCCATGGTTTATAAACAACTTCGCTTATTAAGTACTTCCATGGTTTATAAACAACTTCGCTTATTAAGTACTTCCATGGTTTATAAACAACTTCGCTTATTAAGTACTTCCATGGTTTATAAACAACTTCGCTTATTAAGTACTTCCATAGTCTGTACACCGGATACACCAAACAAACAAAAGCTTGGTATTAAAGGATTTGAACGTCATTGTTGACACACGCATGACAACATTCCTAATGATGTTTTGATAAACGCAAGTGTACACTGAGGCTCTTTGAAACGCCTCTATTAGTTGGCCATTTAGTTGTCAGCTTTAATAATAATATTCTAAATCATACTCTCATATTTTGGGTACTCATCTTTTGGCCACTTTTCTTTGGTGTGGGTGTGGGTGTGTGTTTTATGGGTGTGTGTGTGTGTGCCAGCGGACTGGGAACCACATTCAGAAATTATATCTGCAAAACTTTATCATTATTGCTGCTAGGCTGCCAAGTCTATACCAACTAGGATTAGCAGCCTCGTCGCGTGAAGTCCATCCTGCGAATGTTCCAAATCTTTTTCCAATTAGCCGATGACGTAAAGCCTGCCCTCCCCTTCCTCTCAGTACGTTTCCCCGTCACCACCACTCACTTTACTCCCACAAGTTGTAGGTGGCCACGACCGTATGAACGCCCTTGACCTGGCCACATCTTGCGTGACCAGTTGTTCTATTTTTAGAAGCCAATTAAGGATAAATGCCAAAGAATGAGGGGGATACATATATTTTTGGTTCGATTCTAACTTAGCCACTGCTACTGAACTTGAAACGAACATAGAATAAATACTCCAACTTTCAACATTCTATCTAGAAAAAAAGAAATAAATTTAATGTCAACATGTCCTTTCAATGTTATTGATACCGATGAGGATAGTATTAAACTACTTCCACTTATAAATTACAGACGTTACTTCAAAAAAGAAGATAATTACATCCTACGCATGTCCATGGGTCAATCTAGTCATGCGTGTTAATCAGTGACTTAAAATCTGCCAAGTCGTTGGTTTTCCTGGCTCAACACCACCCTCCTAATGAAATCCTTACCGCAAAAAAGGGGGTTGGGGGATTATGTTACAGTTTTTTTTTGCTCAATTTTTTTTTTGAGCGGAAGGGGAGATTTTAATGTTAAACCAACACTTGCCCCGGCGATGTTAACGGGATTTTTAGGTTACAAACCATCTCTTCAAAAAAAAAATGAAATAAAATTTATAGAAAATGCAATAACCAAAAATCATGAGCATGGCCGAGGTGTTGTTGAGTTTAAACCTCCTCCAGAGGGTTTTAAGTTTAAATAAAACAGTATAGCAAGCTGCAGTCATCGAGTTCCATGGTAACCAAGGGTGTTTTGAGTTTAAAACTCCCCTCCAGAGGGCTTTAAATTACCCCCCCCCAATCCAAAGGGTTTTGAGTTTAAAATCCCCTCTTAAATAAAACAGTAAAGCAAACTATATCACCGAATTACATGATCCTTGCCAAGGGGGGTTATGAGTTTAACTTAAACCTTCTCATCCAGAGGATTTTCAGTCTAAATCCCCATTTAGTTTTTTTTAAGGTTACCCCACCCCCCTTTTCCTAACGCATACTACAGTCCCCAAATTTCATGAGGGTAGCCATGAGATGGGAGTGAGCTTAAAACCCCCACCAATAATTACGTAACGGAAAACTCTAAAGGGGGATTTTAATTAACCACCCCCTTTTTCTTTCTCACCAAAAACACTGAAGGATAACTAGTCACAATATTCATAACTATTACAAGAAGAAGCAAAGCTACAGCCACTACATTCTAGGAGCGAAGCCAAGAGATGTTTGATGCTAAAATCCCCTGTTTAAAAAATACAAAACAAAAATTCACTCGACCAATTCGATGTGCATGAATGGAACTGCCTCACGCGCTCCTTTAATTTATTGTATTTTGTTGACTGGCGGTTCAAGTGATCGAATAGCTTCAGGTGATGTTGACTGGAGGTTCAAGTGATCGAATAGCTTCAGGTGATGTAGACTGGAGGTTCAAGTGATCGAATAGCTTCAGGTGATGTAGACTGGAGGTTCAAGTGATCGAATAGCTTCAGGTGATGTAGACTGGAGGTTCAAGTGATCGAATAGCTTCAGGTGATGTTGACTGGAGGTTCAAGTGATCGAATAGCTTCAGGTGATGTAGACTGGAGGTTCAAGTGATCGAATAGCTTCAGGTGATGTAGACTGGAGGTTCAAGTGATCGAATAGCTTCAGGTGATGTAGACTGGAGGTTCAAGTGATCGAATAGCTTCAGGTGATGTAGACTGGAGGTTCAAGTGATCGAATAGCTTCAGGTGATGTTGACTGGAGGTTCAAGTGATCGAATAGCTTCAGGTGAAGCTTCATGTTGCTTTGTTTTTGTTTTTTTATATTTGTATTTATATGTAAGATACGTTTTTGTTTTGTTTTGTTTTATTTTGAATGGTTGATCACAAAGTTTTTGGATTATAAAGTACATATTTCAGACGTTTGATATAATAAATGATAACTACCTTGTAGGTTTAAAATAATATTCTCTAGCTCAATGTACCCCCTCCCAACCTCCAAATAAGTACCTATCAGATGTTCACATTGGCCCCTTAGTAGGTAATCTGAGACCAAAATGTTATCGATTAAGATTTTAGTAACAACTCTTTGTTTTTAACTTTCACGATCTAGAGTACAATGTACACTTTACAGACACAAGTGATCTCTCGATTCCAGCTCTGCACTCATCACTTGCTATCGATCTTTGACGATATTTCAGGTGGAACATTTATTACTATACATTTATTACTTAATTAATTTTTTAATTAATACATTTTAAACTAAAATCATACAATTAGCAATACATTTTGTTTCTATATTTTTTATAACATTTTGTGATAATTGAAACAACCGTTTTCTTGTTTTTTAGATATAAAAGTGACAGACGGACGGATAGACTACACAAAACTAGTAGTTCCCCTTTCAGACCTTGCGATATATAGGGCAGATGATGTTAAGGCCATCTGTTTCTTTGCCAACGGTTAACGAGTATGGTGTCATGCGGCCAGCACAATGACCAACCACTTTTACTTTCCCTAACTAAATTCAGGTACCTATTAGAGTTTGGTTGATTCAGGGGCGCCTTAAAAATCCCTAAACTCAAAAATCTCAGTCTTCATCGAGATTCGAACCCAGGACCCCAGGTTCGGAAGCCAAGCGCTTAACCATCCAGTCACCGCGCCCCCACAAAAAAAAAAAAAAATCACCAGGATTCGAACACGGTACTTCAGGTTCCAAGTGCTTTAACCCTCAGCCACAGCATCTCCATATATTCATTTAGCGTACACTTCTATTTTTTAAAATAATAATTATTAACCTTACCATACATTCATAATTACTAACATGTTCCATGCAATAAAGAGAAACTAAAAAAGAGTTATTCTTCTTACAGAATTAGATCTAGAACTAGATATAGAATCTTGATATAGAATCTACTATATCTAGACTAGAACTCGTGCGAATTTACATGTTTAGTTTCAGAATTGCTAGCTCTAGGCCAATGTTATGATCATGAATAGTATTATAGGCCTTTTGTTACGGGGTAATGGTGTACTATGCTGTTCGTATCCAATTCATTTCTTGATGTGATACTATTGTTTACATAATAAATAAATCTGCACCCCTAAGCTGTCAGAAGATACGTTATTGCCTTAATAATTAAAATTCTTTTCAAATTATCACTACAATTAGAATAATAAATGGAAAATATATTTTATAATGATCCATTGACACTTTTACCATTGTGACCTCAGATGCAAATTTTTTGCACCAATGCGCGAATTTATGAATGAAGCTTGAGTTATTAGTGAAGTAGTCCATAACCTTTTAAAAAAAGTTACCTCCCCTGAAGTTTTTTCATTGAAAAGTGGAGTCATTTTTTGAAAAATCTGCTTGCATATATAATTTAATAAATTAGATGGTTCACTTTAGGAAAAAAAAGTAGCCGTTACATCAGAACTTTGAATGATCTAATATATATCATATGACCGATTTTCTTTTTCTCTTCTAGTTTCTGAGATCTAAACGGGACGGACGGACTGACAGACGGACAGACAGGCCACACAGAACTAATAGCGTCTTTTCTCCTTTCGGGGGCTGCTAAAAAATAGTAGGGACTGAAAAATAATCTGTTTGGGAAACTTGACCTTTTTTGAAAGTCCTATATTTTGTCAATCGCCATTCAGCGCGAGAATCCCGTGTGTGTAAATCAAAGCTTAGGATAAAATGCAAATATTTATATAAAAACATTTGTTTGTTTTGCAAATCAATTAATCATATCTATCTTTTTTTTTAATTCTTGTGTTGTTTTTTTCTGTTTTTTTAATCTTTAATCTTCTGTATACACTGACCAGTGTTTATATAACGATGATTGAATGTATGGTCAGTAAGTTGAGACTCACTGCTAAACCAAATCACTTCATAAGAGGTTTAGTCCTAAAAATGAACTGGGAAGTAGAACATTTTTCTTTGTTGATTCACAAGTATATTGTATATACGAGTATGTTGTATGTTCCAGCTGTTGCTTTGTTTTGAAGAGTCTACAATTTAGTTTAAAAACCCGAAATAGACGTTGGCTGTCTTGTTTTTCTTCCTTTATTGTGAATAAAGGGCAGTGTGGTTCTGGGCACAAAGAACTGCTATGTTAGGTTTGATTCTGAGGAAATAACGTATACAAATTGACGTCCCGCTGGGCTATTGGATTTTATTTTTTTATCAAATGAAGCTTCGACATGCATGTAACACTACCCCGCGCCATTGTGAGAATTGTAGTTGATGTATTTGTATTTCTAAGACGTGTTTCGATATGTAGACCATTGCGCGACTCAGAAATGCTATCTGTAAGGTATGGTGTTTGAATTTAGGTTTCATGGAGGGTCATTTTTTAGCGGACATCTCGGACGTCCTACTGTGAAAGTGGATATAAAATAAACTAAGAAACGAAGATCGACATAGAACTTCTCTCTCTCTCTCTCTCTCTTTCCCTCTCTGTCTTTATTTTTAGTCTGTCTAGCGTTAAAAACATAAATCTAACAAATCTAACCAGTTGTAATCATAATTCTTATCAAGTCTTCCCATGATATTTAAATTGTACAATCCCACCTTTGAAGAAGTATTTGGATTTAAAATTACTGTATATTAATGTTTGATTTTTTTAAAGTTACAATGTATTCATTATGTAAACAGAAGGTAAAGATAAGTTCGATGTAGCCAGAGTTTGGTAGATCAGAGGTATCAGGTGAATGCCAACTTAGACTGCACAAAAAGAAACAAAAATTGGACAAACTTGTGACCCTTGTAAGTCGGATGTACTCACCAACTACTCTATAATGATTAAAATAAAAAAAAGGCTTTTATATAGAGCTACTTTCATGCTCATAGCATGCTCAGAGCGCTTTGGTCCAATCTCAGTTGTGGACCAGTGGGGAGGGGGAAGGGGTATCTAGGAGAAGGTATTTCCGTGCTGCCTTTAGGCCTTCAGTAAACACAACTCTGCACGAGTCGGGTGTCGAACCTCGAACCCCCTTCATAGGGAGCCAAGTCAAGCTAAGTTCAGGCTTGAACTTAGCCTCTCGACCACGCTTCCCACAATTCCGCAAGTCCAATAGTTCTCTGGAAGTAACCAATTAGAAACAATAATTGCATGTTTTACTTATCACACATATTTCAAAACAGTAATGAATAGTTACCTGGATGGGTGGCATGCTCTCTTAACTGTCGTATCGACGGTTCAGGGTTCGAACCATTTCCGCCGCCATCTCGTGTTGTCCTAAGGAAGGTTTGGGAAGGTGAAATCTGATTTACAACGAGGAGTGGCGGGGGGGGGGGGGACATGAGGAGATTAGAAATAACACGAACTGTTTGTATTCACTTTTTTTTTGTATTCACTGTTTCTAAAATAGACCTAGAATCTCTCTATGTGCATACATTAGTCTTAGACCTCTCTATGTGCATACATTAGTCTCAGACCTCTCTATGTGCATACATTAGTCTCAGACCTCTCTATGTGCATACATTAGTCTCAGACCTCTCTATGTGCATACATTAGTCTCAGACCTCTCTATGTGCATACATTAGTCTTAGACCTCTCTATGTGCATACATTAGTCTCAGACCTCTCTATGTGCATACATTAGTCTCAGACCTCTCTATGTGCATACATTAGTCTTAGACCTCTCTATGTGCATACATTAGTCTCAGACCTCTCTATGTGCATGCATTAGTCTCAGACCTCTCTATGTGCATACATTAGTCTCAGACCTCTCTATGTGCATACATTAGTATCAGACCTCTCTATGTGCATACATTAGTCTCAGACCTCTCTATGTGCATACATTAGTCTCAGACCTCTCTATGTGCATACATTAGTCTTAGACCTCTCTATGTGCATACATTAGTGTCAGACCTCTCTATGTGCATACATTAGTCTCAGACCTCTCTATGTGCATACATTAGTCTCAGACCTCTCTATGTGCATACATTAGTCTCAGACCTCTCTATGTGCATACATTAGTCTCAGACCTCTCTATGTGCATACATTAGTCTCATACCTCTCTATGTGCATACATTAGTCTCAGACCTCTCTATGTGCATACATTAGTCTCAGACCTCTCTATGTGCATACATTAGTCTCAGACCTCTCTATGTGCATACATTAGTCTCATACCTCTCTATGTGCATACATTAGTCTCAGACCTCTCT